>NC_086106.1:71486849-71786849 GCF_963921235.1 Mobula hypostoma
AGTTGCAGCAAGGTAAGGGTTAAGATAATGTCTGGCAAAGGTAGTTTAGAGATAACATACAGTCATCAAAGGTAAGTGAGGCCGATGAAGTGAAGTATTTGAAGACCATAGCTTCTCTTTGCATAGCAGGGGACCAGAGCCTTGTTTGCATACAAAGACAAGATAAGGAAGTAAATATAGGATTCTAGGATGACACTTAATATTGGTCAGTTACTATACTAATTCTGAATACTTCTGGCCTTTAACATGGAGACTCTATTGTCTATTAATACCTGAATTATTGTAGTGTGATTACTGATTGATCATGCAAAATATGGAATTTGAACTTACTTAAGGTTACTAATTGGTCATTTCTGTATAAAAATTGCAGTTTTTTTTCAAAGTTCAGAACAGAGTTGTGATCAGGCCATGGTGTTCTTCTTGTGCGCAAGTAAATAAAGTGTTATTGAGGAATGAGTGTGATTTTCAGAGTCTAATTAATCAGTGAGTGGGCACATTGTCAAGTGGTTAAGGCATTGGACTAGCCACCTGAAGGCTGTGAGTTCAAGCCCTAGCCGAGGGAACATGTTGTGTCCTTGAGCAAGGCACTTAATCACACATTGCTCTGCGACGACACTGGTGCCAAGCTGTATGGGTCCTAATGCCCTTCCATTGGTGTCGTGGAGAGGGGAGACTTGCAGCATGGGCATCTGCTGGTCTTCCATACAACCTTGCCCAGGCCTGCACCCTGGAGAGTGAAGACTTACCAGGCGCAGATCCATGGTCTCGCAAGACTAACAGATGCCTTAACTTAACTTAATTAATCAGTGACAACACTAGAAGCTGCTCACACTTTCCACAGCTGACCACTTGACTTCCTGTTCCTAATGTCCACAATCATTTCCTTGGTCTCAATGACATTGAGTGCAAGGTTGTTATTGCAAAAACACATTACCAGCTGATCTATCTCACTCATCAGCATCATCAGCATCTGAGATACAGAGATAGGAGCAGAATGGGAGCTTCCATACGTTGCACTAAGACTTCTTGTAGATTATTAGCCATGGGGTGGCATATTAAATGTTCTTGATGGTGCTGTAACAGCAGTCAAGTGTGTTGAGTCCTCTGGTTCCACAGGTGTTTGGTCAGAGATTTCCTCCAGCTGGCTTGGTTGAAGTCCATCTCGGTTGATTGGGAAGGTATCATAGTGTGTTACCTGTCAACATCCTTACCATATTGCAATCACCTTTCTTGCCTTTATCAAAAATGTCCCACAAAATAAAAGGTCAAACACCAATAAACTACATCAAACTATAACATCAAAGCAGTTGGCATCATAGACGCTACCTCACAAGGGGAGCTGTCGATGAAAGCTATTGTAAATGCCTTTGTATAGATTAGGTTACAAACTCAGGAAATGTGCCATACACAGAAAATGAGGAGATGTAGGTTTTAGGTAAGGACAGAACTTCAGCAATCTCTCCACTGTAATACCCATGGAAGCATATCGCACAAGTGCTGTGTTTAGGACAGTGAATAAGTAGCAGAATCTTGTTTCTCCATTGATATATACAATTCCATTATATTATCACAAAACAATAAACATATACCACGATAAACATATAACTATATATACCACATTTTTCAAAAATTTGCATTAGTCGAGTGTCAGTTTTAAGGCAACACACACAAAATACTGGAGCAACTCAGCAGGCCAGGCAGTATCTTTGGTAAAGATTAAACAGTTGATGTTTCATGTCAAGACTGTTCCTCAGGACTGGAAAAAAGATGCAGTTAGAGCAAGGAAGCGATGGGAGGGGAGGAAGAAGTACAAGCTGGTTGGTGATAGGTGAAACTGGGAGAGGGGGAGGGGTGAAGTAAAGAGCTGGGATGTTGATTGGTGAAAGATATAAAGGGCTGGAGGAGGGGGAATCTGATAGGAGAGAGTGGAAGACCAGGGAAGGAGATAAGGTGAGAGAGGAAAACAAGAATGGGGACTGCTGAAAGGAGTGGGGGCAGTTACCAGAAGTTTGAGAAATCACTGTTCATGCCATCAGGTTGGAGGCTACCCAGATGGAATATAAGGTGTTGTTCCTCCAACCTGAGTGTGGCCTCATCACAGCAGTAGAGGAAGTCATGAACTGAGATGGCCTCTATTCTTTATATCCTCCATTCCTTATCTAAAAACTACTAAATCTCTCATGCTCTATCTGTCTGTCTGTTTGTGACCTCCAATTCGCGCAAACGGTGCATTACAGCGGCACTTTTTTCGGCTCAATCCAATTAAAGTGCGCTAACTTACAGAACACAGGCAGAGTTCAAGGTTATATATTCGTATAAAATTGCTCATTTGCCAAAAATCAACAGGTTGGCTTTCACCCGAGACCCAATCGGCCATCATGGAAATCGTGACGCGACAGCCCGACACATGCGCATGACCAGCCTCAGCAGCGACACCTACTGGAACAAAAGGCGGGGCAGCTCTATTTCACGGGGTCACATTCTGCTAATCACCATCAACATGTGCAGGATTGGGACAGATCTAACTGCCACCCATCAGAGATACTTAAATCTTATTATAATGACGTACTCCGAGACACCCATAAAACCCTTTGCTGCAGTCAAAGGACAGCGGTGACTATATCACATCCATTTAGGAGAGCCCCAACCACATCATCAAGAATAATCAGCATCCTTTGGTGTTAGCGATTCATACCTTCTATCCAGCATAAGGGTAAAAAAAATGGTCAGCCTAATTCTGCTGCGTGGAAAGGGAAGGGGATAGTACGGTCAAAAGATGACGCCAAACGTCGTCGGGAAGCAGCAAGGAGAGGGAGAGAACAAGAATCGGATGAGGCCAGGGCCGCACGACTCCAGGATCAAAGAGTCAGGACAAAAAGAGATGAGAGAAGAAGAGACGGAGGAGGAGAGGCATGCACGTCTCCAGGATCAGAGACAAACAACAAACAGCAGAAGAGATGAAGGACAGGGGATGAAAGGGCTGCACATCTCCAGAATGACAATGAGAGACACAAGGGTAGAAACATAGAAACATAGAAAATAGGTGCAGGAGTAGGCCATTCGGCCCTTCGAGCCTGCACCGCCATTTATTATGATCATGGCTGATCATCCAACTCAGAACCCAGCCTTCCCTCCATACCCCCTGACCCCTGTAGCCACAAGGGCCATATCTAACTTCCTTTTAAATATAGCTAATGAACTGGCCTCAACAGTTTGCTGTGGCAGAGAATTCCACAGATTCACCACTCTCTGTGTGAAGAAGTTTTTCCTAATCTCGGTCCTAAAAGGCTTCCCCTCTATCCTCAAACTGTGACCCCTCATTCTGGACCTCCCCAACATCGGGAACAATCTTCCCGCATCTAGCCTGTCCAATCCCTTTAGGATCTTATACGTTTCAATCAGATCCCCCCTCAATCTTCTAAATTCCAACGAGTACAAGCCCAGTTCATCCAGTCTTTCTTCATATGAAAGACCTGCCATCCCAGGAATCAATCTGGTGAACCTTCTTTGTACTCCCTCTATGGCAAAGATGTCTTTCCTCAGATTAGGGGACCAAAACTGCACACAATACTCCAGGTGTGGTCTCACCAAGGCCTTGTACAACTGCAGTAGTACCTCCCTGCTCCTGTACTCGAATCCTCTCGCTATAAATGCCAGCATACCGTTCGCCTTTTTCACCGCCTGCTGTACCTGCATGCCCACTTTCAATGACTGGTGTATAATGACACCCAGGTCTCGTTGCACCTCCCCTTTTCCTAATCGGCCACCATTCAGATAATAATCTGTTTTCCTATTTTTGCCACCAAAGTGGATAACTTCACATTTATCCACATTAAATTGCATCTGCCATGAATTTGCCCACTCACCCAACCTATCCAAGTCACCCTGCATCCTCTTAGCATCCTCCTCACTGCTAACACTGCCACCCAGCTTCGTGTCATCCGCAAACTTGGAGATGCTGCATTTAATTCCCTCATCCAAGTCATTAATATATATTGTAAACAACTGGGGTCCCAGCACTGAGCCTTGCGGTACCCCACTAGTCACCGCCTGCCATTCTGAAAAGGTCCCGTTTATTCCCACTCTTTGTTTCCTGTCTGCTAACCAATTCTCCACCCACACCAATACCTTACCCCCAATACCGTGTGCTTTAAGTTTGCACACTAATCTCCTGTGTGGGACCTTGTCAAAAGCCTTTTGAAAATCCAAATATACCACATCCACTGGTTCTCCCCTATCCACTCTACTAGTTACATCCTCAAAAAATTCTATGAGATTCGTCAGACATGATTTTCCTTTCACAAATCCATGCTGACTTTGTCCGATCATTTCACCGCTTTCCAAATGTGCTGTTATCACATCCTTGATAACTGACTCCAGCAGTTTCCCCACCACCGACGTTAGGCTAACGGGCCTATAATTCCCCGGTTTCTCTCTCCCTCCTTTTTTAAAAAGTGGGGTTACATTAGCCACCCTCCAATCCTCAGGAACTAGTCCAGAATCTAACGAGTTTTGAAAAATTATCACTAATGCATCCACTATTTCTTGGGCTACTTCCTTAAGCACTCTGGGATGCAGACCATCTGGCCCTGGGGATTTATCTGCCTTCAATCCCTTCAATTTACCTAACACCACTTCCCTACTAACATGTATTTCACTCAGTTCCTCCATCTCACTGGACCCTCTGTCCCTTACTATTTCTGGAAGATTATTTATGTCCTCCTTAGTGAAGACAGAACCAAAATAATTATTCAATTGGTCTGCCATGTCCTTGCTCCCCATAATCAATTCACCTGTTTCTGTCTGCAGGGGACCTACATTTGTCTTTATCAGTCTTTTCCTTTTTACATATCTATAAAAGCTTTTACAGTCCGTTTTTATGTTCCCTGCCAGTTTTCTCTCATAATCTTTTTTCCCCTTCCTAATTAAGCCCTTTGTCCTCCTCTGCTGAACTCTGAATTTCTCCCAGTCCTCAGGTGAGCCACTTTCTCTGGCTAATTTGTATGCTACTTCTTTGGAATTGATACTATCCCTAATTTCTCTTGTCAGCCACGGGTGCACTACCTTCCTTGATTTATTCTTTTGCCAAACTGGGATGAACAATTGTTGTAGTTCATCCATGCAACCTTTAAATGCTTGCCATTGCATATCCACCGTCAATCCTTTAAGGGTGGCAGAGCAACACTCACAACACGCTGGAGGAACTCAGCAGGTCAGGCAGCATCTGTGGAAATGATCAGTCAATGTTTTGGGCCTGAACCCTTTGTCAGGACAGAAGAGGAAAGGGGCAGAGGCCCTATAAAGAAGGTCGGGGGAGGGTGGGAAGGAGAAGGAGTAGGTTCCAGGTGAAAAACCAGTGAGGGGAAAGATAAAGGGGTGGGGGAGGGGAAGCAGGGAGGTGATAGGCAGGAAAGGTGAAGAAGGAATAGGGGAAAGCACAATGGGTAGTAGAAGGAGGCATAACCATGAGGGAGGTGATAGGCAGCTGCGGGAGGAGGCAGAGTGAAACAGGGATGGGGCAAGGGAGGGGGAGGGAATTACCGGAAGTTGGAGAATTCAGTGTTCATACCAAGGGGCTGGAGACTACCTAGACAGTATATGAGGTGTTGCTCCTCCAACCTGAGTTTAGCCTCATCCTGGCAGTAGAGGAGGCCATGTATGGACTGTTACGAGAATACACATAAAATTAAGATGTTTGCTGGCCTGGGCTAGCATCAGTGGCATCAGCAGTTGGTCTGCCACCTGCCCTCAGGGGAAGGAGAGATAAGGAACAATGGAGCAGCGTCTGGAGATGTGTAATGGAGGGACGTGGGAGAGGGAGCTGTCTGGAGCGGCTCCCCCTTTGAACCCTGAACTGTTTGAAGTGATGGACAGGCGATACCCCAGCAGGGGGATAAAAAGGGACAGGTTCGCTAAGGGACACACACGCCACCCGAGGTAACGAGACCCTGGAAGCGGTGCGCCTCTCACGAGTGGGTGAGAAGTGCCAGACAACGACAAGGGTGGAAAGGTACGATCAGCGGGAACCCGGTGTGTGTCCGCCCTTGCCTGGGTGCCGGGTTCACTGCAGAGGATCGACCGCATCTGGAGGAGGGGTCACAGTCGGTGACCTCAGGTGACATCACCAAGGACCCGCCCAAATGCTGTTTGTGAGCCATCTCGCTGGTCTGTGAGTGAAGCCGTTCTGAATGATCAGTTGTTCCTGTTCTATGTCTCTCTTCCCCCACCTTGTCCATCGCCATGGCAACGATTACTGCGAACTGGACTACTAACTGGACTGAACTTTGAGTCATTTTGAAATTGGTCATTTACCCCTAGACAACGATAGAGCTTGATTGATGCTGTTATCTTACTTCTGTGCACATGTGTGTTTATCATCACTGAACTGTTGCATTTATTATCCTTTCGATTACGGTGTTGCTTGTTTCTTTAATAAAACTTTCTTAGTTCTAGTACTCCAGACTCCAACTGAGTGATCCATTTCTGCTGGTTTGGCAACCCAGTTACGGGGTACGTAACAGGACATATCTGAATGGGAATGTGAAGCGGAGTTGAAGTGGGTGGCAACCGGGAGATCCTGCCTGCTGTGGCGGACGGAGTGGAGGTGCTCGACGAAGTGGTTCCCCAATCTGTGTCGGGTTTCACCGATGTAGAGGAGTCCACACCAGGAGCACCGGATGCAATAGATGACCCCAACAGACTCACAAGTGAAGTGTTGCCTCACCTGGAAGGACTGTTTGGGGCCCTGAATGATGGCAAGAGAGGAGGTGTAGGGACAGGTGTAGCACTTACGCTTATAGGGATAAGTGCTGGGTGGGTGATCCGTGGGGAGGGACGTGTGGACCAGGGAGTTGCGGAGGGAACGATCCCTGTGGATAGCGGAGAGGGGTGGAGAAGGAAAGATGTGCTTAGTGGTGGGGTCCTGTTGAAGGTGGCAGAAGTTGCGGAGGATAACGTGTTGGATCAGGAGGCTAGTGGGGTGGTAGGTGAGGACAAGAGGAACTCTGTCCCTGTTGAGGTGACAGGAGGATGGGGTGAGGGCCGAAGTGCGGGAAATGGAGGAAATGCGGGTGATGGCATCATTGATGATGGCAGAAAGGAAACCATGTTCCTTAAAGAAAGAGGATATTTGAGATGTCCTGGATGGCAGATAAGCCAGAAATGATGCCATCAAAAGAGTCCTCGTTAAATGAGAAGGAGTTATATTTGATTTGCTACGCATCGTTCTTCTTTAATAAACTGAGATTTTCTACTTCAGTTTCCAAAGCAAAGTGATATCAATAGCATTCAGGAAAATTTAATGTTCATTCTGGTCACATCAGACTGCATTACCCTTCTCTCAAAGGGTGCCCCAACGGGTCACCCCGTTGTCTAGGTTCCTTTAAATTGAGGTGTAGTTAATAATTAATCACAATGGTGAGTCTAGATTAGGCAAGGATCACAAATTTCTTTCCCTGAAGGAAATCATTGAACAAAGGTTTTTTTTTACTACAAGGTGGCATTTTCATAATTACAGTTACAGAGATGAACATTTTAAAAAACCTGGATTTGTTTAATTAATTTCATTATGGCAAAATTCAAAGACATACCCACAGATGAAAGGACCAGAACTCTGACTGGCAGTTCAATAAATTAACAACGAAGCTATCATACTTCTGCTATATATATCACAGGTTAATAATACAGCAAAAGACCAAGCAGAACACAGAAAGCACAGAGGAGATGTAAAAACTGGAAACAAGGGTTTCAGTGAATTCCTGGTTAAATTAGAAGCTAACATAAAAGGGCAGCCTCATAAACAAGTAAGTAGTAAAAAAGTATGGGTATGAAGGATGGAATAAATCAGAGACAACAAAGATCTTTCTGTGGAAGTGAAAAGCAAGCTAAGTCACAAAAATACAAATTTGCAGGCCTCTTCACTGAAGAAAAGGATGTTGTCAATACTGTAGTAGAGGTGTAGTAGAGAGAAACCGGGGAACTATAGACCGGTTAGCCTAACGTCGGTGGTGGGGAAACTGCTGGAGCCAGTTATCAAAGATGCGATAACAGCACATTTGGAAAGCGGTGAAATCATCAGACAAAGTCAGCATGGATTTGTGAAAGGAAAATCATGTCTGACGAATCTCATAGAATTTTTTGAGGATGGAACTAGTAGAGTGGATAGGGGAGAATCAGTGGATGTGGTATATTTGGATTTTCAAAAGGCTTTTCACAAGGTCCCACACAGGAGATTAGTGTGCAAACTTAAAGCACACGGTATTGGGGGTAAGGTATTGGTGTGGGTGGAGAATTGGTTAGCAGACAGGAAGCAAAGAGTGGGAATAAATGGGACCTTTTCAGAATGGCAGGCAGTGACTAGTGGGGTACCGCAAGGCTCAGTGCTGGGACCCCAGTTGTTTACAATATATATTAATGATTTGGATGAGGGAATTAAATGCAGCATCTCCAAGTTTGCGGATGACACGAAGCTAGGCGGCAGTGTTAGCTGTGAGGAGGATGCTAAGAGGATGCAGGGTGACTTGGATAGGTTGGGTGAGTGGGCAAATTCATGGCAGATGCAATTTAATGTGGATAAATGTGAGGTTATCCACTTTGGTGGCAAAAATAGGAAAACAGATTATTATCTGAATGGTGGCCGATTAGGAAAAGGAGAGGTGAAACGAGACCTGGGTGTCATTATACACCAGTCATTGAAAGTGGGCATGCAGGTACAGCAGGCGGTGAAAAAGGTGAATGGTATGCCGGTATTTATAGCGAGAGGATTCGAGTACAGGAGCAGGGAGGTACTACTGCAGTTGTACAAGGCCTTGGTGAGACCACACCTGGAGTATTGTGTGCAGTTTTGGTCCCCTAATCTGAGGAAAGACATCATTGCCATAGAGGGAGTACTAAGAAGGTTCACCAGATTGATTCCTGGGATGGCAGGACTTTCATATGAAGAAAGTCTGGATGAACTGGGCTTGTACTCGTTGGAATTTAGAAGACTGAGGGGGGATCTGATTGAAACGTATAAGATCCTAAAGGGATTGGACAGGCTAGATGCAGGAAGATTGTTCCCGATGTTGGGGAAGTCCAGAATGAGGGGCCACAGTTTGAGGATAGAGGGGAAGCCTTTTAGGACCGAGATTAGGAAAAACTTCTTCACACAGAGAGTGGTGAATCTGTGGAATTCTCTGCCACAGGAAACAGTTGAGGCCAGTTCATTGGCTATATTTAAGAGGGAGTTAGATATGGCCCTTGTGGCTACGGGGATCAGGGGGTATGGAGGGAAGGCTGGGGTGGGGTTCTGAGTTGGATGATCAGCCATGATCATAATAAATGGCGGTGCAGGCTCGAAGGGCCGAATGGCCTACTCCTGCACCTATTTTCTATGTTTCTATGTTTCTATTGGAGCAATAATGGATATGACAAGAACACATAAAATAGAGTCGGTGTCTTGAAGTTTCCTCCCTGTTTGTAGTACTAAATCTGCTGAATAATTGTGCCAGCGCATTGCACACTGCTCCAGAGACTTACTCCACTCGAGTCAATGGGATAAACTTCAGCCCGACAGCACTATGATTGTCTACATTTACAAATATCAATCAGAATTTTCAAGATGGAAGTAAAAGGTTGGTGGTCCTCCAAATTAAAAAAGTCTCTAAGATGATACTCACATAGTGCAGAAGTTAATGTCATGGTCTCCAAAAACCTCCCTCCTCTATGCATTTAATTCTTCAGAGTTATATTCTTTCGGACACTCTTCGCAAGGATTCCTATTCTATTTTTAATATTGTACCTTCTGTCTCCTGACTTAAACCAACTTCTGCCCATACATCACAAGAGATTTATAAATTGACATTAGTCTTATTTATGCTACACCTCAGCTGTAAGCTTTTCACTCTTGTTTTGAAGATGATTTATATAACCATATAACAATTACAGCACGGAAACAGGGAATCTTGGCCCTTCTAGACCGTGCCGAACTCTTACTCTCACCTAGTCCCACCAACCTGCACTCAGCCCATAACCCTCCAATCCTTTCCTTTCCAAATATCTATCCAATTTAACTTTAAACGACAACATCGAACCTGCCTCAACCACTTCTGCTGGAAGCTTGTTCCACACAGCTACCACTCTCTGAGTAAAGAAGTTCCCCCTCATGTTACCCCTAAACTTTTGTCCTTTAACTCTCAACTCATGTCCTCTTGTTTGAATCTCCTCCACTCTCAATGGGAAAAGCCTATCCACGTCAACTCTATCAATCCACCTCATAATTTTAAATACCTCTATCAAGTCCCCCCTCAGCCTTCTACGTCCTAAAGAATAATGACCTAACTTGTTCAACATTTCTCTGTAACTTAGGTGATGAAACTCAGGTAACATTCTAGTAAACCTTCTCTGTACTCTCTCATAGTATCAATTCCAAAGAAGAAGCATACAAATTAGCCAGAAAAAGTGGCTCACCTGAGGACTGGGAGAAATTCAGAGTCCAGCAGAGGAGGACAAAGGGCTTAATCAGGAAAGGGAAAAAAGATTATGAGAGAAAACTGGCAGGGAACGTAAAAACTGACTGTAAAAGCTTTTATAGATATGTGAAAAGAAAAAGATTGGTTAAGACAAATGTAGGTCCCCTACAGACAGAAACAGGTGAATTGATTATGGGGAGCAAGGACATGGCAGACCAATTGAATAACTACTTTGGTTCTGTCTTCACTAAGGAGGACATAAATAATCTTCCGGAAATAGTAGGGGACAGAGGGTCCAGTGAAATGGAGAAAATGAGGGAAATACATGTTAGTAGGGAAGTGGTGTTAGGTAAATTGAAGGGATTAAAGGCAGATAAATCCCCAGGGCCAGATGGTCTGCATCCCAGAGTGCTTAAGGAAGTAGCCCAAGAAATAGTGGCTGCATTAGTGATAATTTTTCAAAACTCTTTAGATTCTGGACTAGTTCCTGAGGATTGGAGGGTGGCTAAGGTAACCCCACTTTTTAAAAAAGGAGGAAGAGAGAAACCGGGGAATTATAGACTGGTTAGCCTAACATCGGTGGTGGGGAAAATGCTGGAGTCAGTTATCAAAGATGTGATAACAGCACATTTAGAAAGTGGTGAAATCATCAGACAAAGTCAGCATGGATTTGTGAAAGGAAAATCATGTCTGACGAATCTCATAGAATTTTTTGAGGATGGAACTAGTAGAGTGGATAGGGAAGAACCAGTGGATGTGGTATATTTGGATTTTCAAAAGGCTTTTGACAAGGTCCCACACAGGAGATTAGTGTGCAAACTTAAAGCACACGGTTTTGGGGGTAAGGTATTGATGTGGATAGAGAATTGGTTGGCAGACAGGAAGCAAAGAGTGGGAATAAACGAGACCTTTTCAGATTGGTGGCAGTGACTAGTGGGGTACCGCAAGGCTCAGTGCTGGGACCCCAGTTGTTTACAATATATATTAATGACTTAGATGAGGGAATTAAATGCAGCATCTCCAAGTTTGTGGATGACACGAAGCTAGGCGGCAGTGTTAGCTGTGAGGAGGATGCTAAGAGGATGCAGGGTGACTTGGATAGGTTAGGTGAGTGGGCAAATTCATGGCAGATGCAACTTAATGTGGATAAATGTGAGGTTATCCACTTTGGTGGCAAAAACAGGAAAACAGATTATTATCTGAATGGTGGCCAATTAGGAAAAGGGGAGGTGCAACGAGACCTGGGTGTCATTATACACCGGTCATTGAAAGTGGGCATGCAGGTACAGCAGGGGGTGAAAAAGGCAAATGGTATGCTGGCATTTATAGCGAGAGGGTTCGAGTACAGGAGCAGGGAGGTACTACTGCAGTTGTACAAGGCCTTGGTGAGACCACACCTGGAGTATTGTGTGCAGTTTTGGTCCCCTAATCTGAGGAAAGACATCTTTGCCATAGAGGGAGTACAAAGAAGGTTCACCAGATTGATTCCTGGGAGGCAGGACTTTCATATGAGGAAAGATTGGATCGACTAGGCTTATACTCGTTGGAATTTAGAAGATTGAGGGGGGATCTGATTGAAATGTATAAAATCCTAAAGGGATTGGACAGGCTAGATGCAGGAAGATTGTTCTCGATGTTGGGGAAGTCCAGAACGAGGGGTCACAGTTTGAGGATAAAGGGGAAGCCTTTTAGGACCGAGATTAGGAAAAACTTCTTCACACAGAGAGTGATGAATCTGTGGAATTCTCTGCCACAGGAAACAGTTGAGGCCAGTTCATTGGCTATATTTAAGAGGGAGTTAGATATGGCCCTTGTGGCTAAAGGGATCAGGGGGTATGGAGGGAAGACTGGTACAGGATTCAGAGTTGGATGATCAGCCATGATCATACTGAATGGCGGTGCAGGCTCAATGGGCCAAATGGCCTGCTCCTGCATCTATTTTCTATGTTTCTAGGTTTCTCTATTTTGTTGACATCTTTCCTATAATTCGGTGACCAAAACTGTACACAATACTCCAAATTTGGCCTCACCAATGCCTTATACAATTTCAACATTACATCCCAACTCCTATACTCAATGCTCTAATTTATAAAGGCCAGCATACCAAAAGCTTTCTTCACCACCCTATCCACATGAGATTCCACCTTCAGGGAACTATGCACCATTATTCCTAGATCCCTCTGTTCTACTGCATTCTTCAATGCCCTACCATTTACCATGTATGTCCTATTTTGTTTAGTCCTACCAAAATGTAGCACCTCACATTTACCAGCATTAAACTCCATCTGCCATCTTTCAACCCACTCTTCAAACCGGCCTAAATCTCTCTACAAGCTTTGAAAACCTACTTCATTATCCACAACTCCACCTATCTTTGTATCATCTGCATACTTACTCATCCAATTTACCACCCCATCATCCAGATCATTAATGTATATGACAAGTAACATTGAACCCAGTACAGATCCCTGAGGCACACCACTAATCACCGGCCTCCAATCTGACAAACAGTTATCTACCACCACTCTCTGGCATCTCCCATCCAGCAACTGCTGAATCCATTTTACTACTTCAATATTAATACCTGACGATTGAACCTTCCTAACCAACCTTCCATGTGGGACCTTGTCAAAGACCTTACTGAAGTCCACATAGACTACATCCACCGCTTTACCCTTGTCAATTTTCCTGGTAACCTCTTCAAAAAATTCAATAAGATTTGTCAAACGTGACCTTCCACGCACAAATCCATGTTGACTGTTCCTAATCAAACCCTGTCTATCCAGATGATTATATATACCATCCCTAAGAATACTTTCCATCAATTTACCCACCACTGACGTCAAACTCACAGGCTGATAATTGCTAGGTTTACTCTTAGAACCCTTTTTAAACAATGGAACAACATGAGAAATACACCAATCCTCTGGCACCATGCCCATTTCTAATGACATTTGAAATATTTCTGTCAGAACCGCTGCTATTTCCACGCTAGCTTCCCTCAAGGTCCCAGGGAATATCCTGTCAGGACCCAGAGACTTATCCACTTTTCTATTCCTTAAAAGGTCCAGAGACTTATCCACTTTTCTATTCCTCTTCTTTAATCACCATAGTTTCCATAACTTCCCTACTTGTTTCTCTTATCTTACCCAATTCAATATCCCTCTCCTTAGTGAATACCGAAGAAAAGAAATTGTTCAGAATCTCTCCCATCTCTTTCAGCTCCACACATAGCTGTCCACGCTGATTCACTAAGGGACCAATTTTATCCCTCACTATCCTTTTGCTATTAATATAACTGTAGAAACCCTTGGGATTTATTTTCACTTTACTTGCCAAAGCAACCTCATATCTTCTTTTAGCTTTTCTAATTTCTTTCTTAAGATTCTTTTTACATTCTTTATATTCCTCGAGCACCTCATATTCTCTATGCTGTCTATCTTTTTCCAAACCAGGTTTCTAATATCCCTTGAAAACCATGGCTCTCTCAAACTTTTAACCTTTCCTTTCAACCTAACAGGAACATAAAGATTCTGTACTCTCAAAATTTCACCTTTAGATGACCTCCATTTCTCTATTACATTCTTCCCATAAAACAATTTGTCCCACTCCACTCCTTCTAAATCCTTTCGCATCTCCTCAAAGTTAGCCTTTCTCCAATCAAAAATCTCAATCCTGGGTCCAGACCTATCCTTCTCCATAATTATATTGAAACTAATGGCATTGTGATCACTGGACCCAAAGAGCTCCCCAACACAAACCTCCGTCACCTGACCTATCTCATTCCCTAACAGGAGGTCCAACACTGCCCCTTCTCCGGTTGGTACCTCTATGTATTGCTGCAAAAAACTATCCTGCACACATTTTACAAACTCCAAACCATCCAGCTCTTTTACAGTATGGGCTTCCCAGTCTATGTGTAAAAAATTAAAATCTCCCACAATCACAACCTTGTGCTTACTACAAATGTCTGCTATCTCCTTACAAATTTGCTCCTCCAATTCTCGCTCCCCATTTGGTGGTCTATAATATACCCCCAAAAGAGTTACTACACCTTTCCCATTCCTCAATTCCACCCAAATTGCTTCCCTAGGCGAGCCCTCTAATCTATCCCACCAGAGCACGGATGTAATATTTTCTCTGACAAGCGATGCAACACCTCCCCTTCTTGTCCCTCCAATTCTATCACACCTGAAGCAATTAAATCCAGGAATATTTAGTTGCCAATCAAACCCCTCCTGTAACCATGTTTCACTAATAGCCACCACATCATACTTCCAGGTATCAATCCATGCTTTAAGCTCCTCCACCTTTCTTAAAATGCTCCTAGCCGTAAAATAAATTTAAGAAATTTTCCACCTCTTACTCTCTGTTTATCACTAACTGTGCAAACATCTTTACTATTTTCTTTTTCTTCCTTCTTCCCTACATCTGTTCCTACACTTTGATTTCCCTCCCCCATCGTATCTAGTTTAAATCCACCGGAGTCTCTGTAGCAAACCTACCTGCAAGAATATTTGTCCCCTCCAGTTCAGATGTTCTCACCTTTCACTGTCTCCCAGCTTGCTCCAGCTCTTTAAATCTGATATCTACACTCTAAGAATTTTGATCTCTCTTTCACTGTGGAATTTAATAGTTCTTCAATGAGGGTAGTATCTTCAGCAGTCAAAGCCTCAGGAATTCCTCACTAAATTTTTATAATTCTTTCTCCTCTGTGATCATCATAAAACCTATCACTTTGCCAAATATCTTGGTGAATTGCATTTAATTCTCTTTTTGCAATTCCAAATCAATCTAACGTCCAGCCAATGTCTTAGAATATTCTAGTTAGTAAGAGGTGCTATATGCATGGAAGGTATTATAATTTCAGTTTAAGGATGGGCATGTTCCTATAGATATTAAGCTCAGTGTGTTTTAGGTAGATAATAATAACATGGACAAGTATACTCATACATTTAGGTCATGTCACTTAACTCAGTGATGGGAAATAAAGTAACACTTCAGGACATTTTCAAAATGGTGAAACTTACTCCAGGCATATGAGGTTTGGTGAGAAGAATGATAGGGAACAATAGGGATGAGAGAGCAAGAAAAGTGTCTTGCGAATAGGGGTACAAACCTTTAGACTTCAGCTGGAGTAATGGGCTTGATCATGTAAAGGCCAGCTGACCAATCAAACTAAATTTAATTATTTAATGTAAATTTTTTATCAAAGCACATATATGTGATCATACACTACCCTTATAGGCATTTACAACAGAGCATACCACAGCTAGCTAATGCTTATCAGTGCTTCTGGATTTCTGTCCCCACTGAGGAAATCAGGAACACATTGGT
This sequence comes from Mobula hypostoma, assembly GCF_963921235.1. Classification (NCBI taxonomy): domain Eukaryota; kingdom Metazoa; phylum Chordata; class Chondrichthyes; order Myliobatiformes; family Myliobatidae; genus Mobula; species Mobula hypostoma. The sequence continues at coordinate 71,502,635 of NC_086106.1, forward strand.
CTTCAGATGGTCAGCAGTAAGTCTAGCAGTGGTTTCTGTTTGGACTGCATTGTGAAGCACTTCGCATCTGAACTTGTAGCGAACATCAACCATAGCTGCATTATCAATTATCCCACTCATTGGAATGATGTTGCTGAACTTTAATAAAAAGGCAAGTAAAGTGATTCTTTTCTGGTATTTTATCAATATTCACAATACAAGTTTATTATGGTTTTAAATAAGTGTGTATGATATTAATTACTGCCTTTTTATTGTTTTGATGTTTTTGAACTACTTCTCTATGTTATGCTGTGATCAATCTGATTTTCATCCCCCAGTGATAGAATTCTGTTGTAAAGGAGCATTACATTCTTTGCAGTCTCCTTTTCTCCCCAAGATCAATCCCATCAGGGTGGGGGTTAAAAACCATGGCTCATTGGAGACACTCCAGCAGCTGCCTTATATTTTGGGATGGGAAGTGGGATTTGGGGAAAACATCAAAATGGCAAAGTTGCCTTTTCCTTGTAGATTTATTGACATATCTGAACCACTCTGAAACAGAATTGCATTTGATTGTTTCAGTGTAATATTTTTTAGGTGGTGAATGATTTGAGTATAGTTGAAAAATGGAGTTATAGTTTAACGGTGATAAGTAAATACCCCTAAGCATTTAAAACTTCAAAACTACTAATCACGGTCAATAATTTCATTCAGCATTTTATAAAATTCCCTGTCTGAGCTGATAACTAAATGGAACTTCCTGGTTTGCATTTAGGTTAGGATGAATTGTTTTCTATGTGAGAAAGGTTTCATGAGCTGCCTGATAGTCAGTGGCTGGTAGTTTGATGAAATAGTGTGCAATAATTTCAGTTTCTATAATCAGCTTAAGTCAAAATTACTGAACTCTTGACATTGATTGAGAGACTCTTCAAGCTGAGGAACGGGTGCACTCTTCAGCGGCTGCTGAAAGTGACCTGAATCAGTCTGTAACAGCCTCAAGATTGTAATTCTGAGACTGACCTTTTCTATGGTTACTCTACCAGTGATGACCTGTCCTGACGAAGGGTCTCGGCCTGAAACGTCGACTGCACCTCTTCCTAGAGATGCTGCCTGGCCTGCTGCGTTCACCAGCAACTTTGATGTGTGTTGCTACCAGTGATGATTTTGTTTTTAAAGACATTCTCCTTTTCTGCAGAATTGAATGACAGTTGTTTATTCCTTATGAACTAAAGACTTTGATGCTTAGGTGTTCACTGGTAGATGGTAATGCCAGGAAAATTTAATTGCATTGAGTTATGTTCAAATAAACTATTTTATTTGCTCTCCTTTTGTTATATAGTAGTTACATGAGCTTTAAGGCATAATTTTTCAATTGTTCAAAGGAGACATGTGATGACTGTATTTGCAATTTTATTTTGACATATCAGTTATTACTTTCCAATAACCTGTGGACATGTGCTTTTGACTTATGAGCATAAAGTATTACCTTATCTTCAGTTAATGTTGAGAGCTTAATGATATTGATCAGATTGCACAATGTTGCAAAGTTAGCAGATATGAAAATAGAGCAAGGGCATGGGATAAGGATGAAAGGTCAAATCTTTAAAGGGAACATGAGGGAAACTCCTTCATTTAGAGGGTCATGAGAGTGTGGAATGAGCTGCCAGTGCAAGTGATGCATGCGAGTTTGACTTCAACGTTTAATAGAAGTTTGGAATGGTACATAGAGGGCTATGGTTTGGATGTAAGTAGATGGGATAGGTAGTTTAATAGTTTAGCACAGACTAGACAGGCTGAAAAGCCTGTTTCTGTGCTTTTCTATGACTCTATGACTCTAATGCAGTAAGTGCCAGATGATAGACTTTGTGCAAGATGGTAATCTCTAGATCAACTGCACTTTGAGTAGATTCAAGGAAGGAAAGATGATTTGCTGCCTGTCCCTTCAAGGTGTTGGTGAAATCTCTCACAAGTGGTAGCTATTTAGGGAAAAGTTGTCAGCAATTTTCTGAGTGGTACTTTGGTTAGGTTTAATTATTCAAATGCTTAATTGATTAAGTTTTTTTAAATTTTATGTGATAATAAAGTTGAATAGATGTAATAATGGTTGTTAAGCTTTTTTTCTAAATCAGGTCAATAATTTAAAAGAACCACACTTCATATATCTTTTGAAGATTAATTTTAGAGAATGAAACATTTTTAAATTGGCTGTAAAGTGCAATGTTAGCAAATGTTATTAATAGGCTTATAGGGAATTCACCTGGTTGTTGAAATTTATCACACAATAAAATTTTAAAATAGGTTAGGAGTTAATTAATTACTTTTTTCTCTTTAATTAGAAAGATTGCCTTTTTTCAGCTAAAATTCAAATTAAATTCATGTAGAAACACATACATTTAAATCCTGTAAGTAACAATCCAAAGGATGGGTAGTACTTTAATCCATCATAGATAATCTTCTAAGAATCATGCTGAGTGGTATAAACTGGATTACAAGAGAAACTTTGTCACACTATAGCTTTACAACTATTACTGGCAGTAGGATATGGGTTCCATGTTCTGACAGAGAACCATATGAGCTGGAAGATGCAGTACAGGTGATGCATTAGCACATCGTTCCAATTGCACAATGCACCCAGGTCACTGCATGTCATAGTAAGATGTGCATTGAAAACATTGCAGTTCATTAGAGAAGGAGAATGTCTCACCATTTCCCCAATTTGTGTAGGTTTAGCAGACCCAAAACCAATTTAGTGGGACTAATGTTGAACTCAGTAATAACGTTTGAAATATTATAAATTAACAAAATACAGTCACAGCAGGGTAGAATGAATAGGATGAATGTGATCCTGATAGATTTCTTTCCATTAAAGCTAATGGAATGAAAATTAGACTGTAATAAGTATATGAAGATATTTCTTCCCCCCAGCACTCTGTCCCAGCACTTTTATACCAATGGATGTAGCCAAAATTTCAATATATGAAGGAAAAAAATTACAATAATACCATACATAAGCAATGATGATTTTACCTTTACAAGAAACACAGCTGGTGAAATTTTAACCCTCAAACATTAGGAAGTTTAAATTTGGTGCAGATGACCAATGGTACCGTTTTGCAGACAACTCACAAAACTATGAGATAGAATTCTTCTCAACTATGATCATTGCAGTCTGCAGCCTGTACTTTCCCTTTGTCATCTAAACAACCCAGCTATTTTACAATCTCCTAAAGGATTTGATGAACTTGACTCTTAAGAATGCAGGTATGGCCATCTTTTGAGGTAGCCATGGCTGGGGACGGATGCTGTGCTGAGGCCCGAGAGTGGAAAAGAAACCAGTATGCAGCAACATCTGCCTGTATTTGACCCTTCTTTCTACTAAATTCAGATGGGAGGTACAGAAGTCTTGGTTCCATGTCTCCAGGTTCAGCCAATGTTGTGCTGTCTAGCCATTAGGCTCTAGGATTGGTTTCACTCATCTCAGCGTTGAACTTACTCCACAGCTGTGGACTCACTTTCAGAGGCTTTGCAGTTCATGTCTGTGTTTCTCTTTGTCATGCTTGGACATAGCAGTCTTGTCACACTTCTCTTCTCCCAACTTGGAACATCTAATGATTAAATGCAGTCCATTCTTCTTCTTACTGAGAGAGTTATCCTCCATGATCCTAACCATCGTATAGATACCAGCAAATGCAGATGTTTAATAAACACTCAATATATTGAATGCAGAGATAGGCAAGCAAAAAACAACCTAACCCTATGCCTTTCAAATCATTGCTGGAGTCTTCTTGAAGAAATTTCTGTTCAATTATCATCATCATATCACCTGCTGCACCAGGTGTCCAAACATACTTGATTGCTGTCACACTACGATAAGGAATGCCTTCCGTTCCATCCCTAGACCACATTTCAGGAAATCTGATCATTGGCTTTACTTCTCCTACCTGCATACAGGCAGAGGCTAAAGAGCAAAGCTCCAAAGATAAGGGCAACAAAGAGGTTGTCACAGAAGGCAGAGGAGAGGCTGTGGGACTGCTTCGAGTCAATGATCTGAGCCACATTCAAGGACTCATCAAAGGATCTGAGTGAATATGCCATGGTTGTCATATGGACATTATGAAGTCATTTGTGGACAAGTTTGTCCACACAAAGTCATTCAGTCTTCCCCAACTAGAAGCCCTGGATGAACCCAAAGATCAACAATCTGCTGAAGGCTAGATCAGTGGCATTCAGGTATGATGATCAATTAAAATACAAGAGGTCCCGGTACAACCTTTGGAAAGCCATTATCACTTGCGAAGTGGCAATTTTGGTCAAAATTTAATCATAGAATTATGCTTGTCAGCTTAAATACTATCTCCTCTTATGAAGAAAAAACAAGCGACATATGTGAGATCAAGGCTTCACTTCAAGATGAGCTCAATGCCTTTTATGCTCACATTGAATGACAAAACATGGAGGCACCTTCACAAACACCCATAGTCCCTGAAAACACTTTGATTTCAATCTCTAAGACAAATATGAGAGCATCTTTCAGGAGGGTGAACCCACAGATCTGGCCCAGACAGTATACCTGGTAAAGAAATAAAGACCTGTGTTAACCAACTAGCTGGTGTGTTCACTGATATTTTTAACCTCTCAGTTCAGCAATCTAAGGTACCCACCTGCTTCAAGCGGGCTTCAACATACTGGTGCCCAAGAAGAGTGTGGTAATCTGCCTCAAAGACTATCATCTAGTAACACCTACATCCACTGTGTTGAAGTGCTTTGAGGGGTTGGTGATGAAACATATCAACTCCCACCTGAGGTGTGACTTGGCTCTACTCCAGTTTGCCATTTCATTGGCTTGTCACTCAATCCTGTAACATCTGGATTGTAAAGATGTATACATCATGATATATAGCCACATGTACCACTTAGTGTTGAGGCCAGAAGTTCCACTTTAGTCTCATCCAACCACAAGACCTCCTTCCACATGAAAACTGTATCTTCTAAGTGACACTTTGCCAAGTCTTTATGAACAAGGATATGCTTTTCTTTTATCTGTACATGTGGCATAAACCTAAATCTGCACATCAGTCAGGGAACACCATCTCTACTGTAAAGTATGGTGGAGTTAGCATCGTGCTATGGGGATGCTTTTCTGCAGCAGGGGCTGGAAATCTGGCCAAGACTGATGAGAAGATAAATGCTGCTAAATACATGGAGATCCTAGATAAAGGCCTGTTCGCCTCTGCCAGAAAGCTTAAACTGGGAAAGAAGGTTGTCTTTCAACAGGACAACAATCCAAAGCACACAGCCAGAACAATCATGAGTGGCTTCAAATGAAGAAAATTGCTGCCCTTGAGTGGCCCATTCAGAGTACTCACCTTAACCTGATCAAACATCTCTGGCAAGACCTCAAGATTGCTGTCCACCACCACTTCCACAACTAACACGGGCAAAACTTGCTCCTTCACATGTGCAAAGCTAATTGAGACTTATCCAAAAAAGACTACCGGTAGAAGGAACTGCGAGAGGAAGTCCAACAAGTACTGGACAAATACTTTCAAGCTGCTAACATTTCAGTTTTTGAAATTTTGTTTCTCATGACTTAAAATTTTCCTTATTTCTTGAGCTGCACTGTGGGAAAAAAGGAACATGTGACTCACAATAAAAATTCTCAGAAATTAAACAAAATCCCTGATAGTAATACTAATTTATGTGAACAAAGGTTTGGAGGCTGAAATCTTTTAAAGGAACTCTACTTGATTTTTTAATCACTGATATTATTTACACTTCCAGCAGTTGAGACTACTGCCAAATCGAATTTGATCATTCTTGCAGCAGACGACCCAGGGCTGCTGTTCACCTGAAAGTAGAGTTACATCCTTTATCCTTCCATTTGTACAGACACATGGATAAAGCTGCACACTGACATCATTGTATACTGAAACTGCTATAGTTCTTCAAAATACCCACTCCTCATTTGCATGATCAGTCACTGTAGATTTTTGATTATTTACAGCGACTGGGCTCACTATTTGATCAAGCAGCTCCTCCAAGTTCAAAGGTTCAGAATGTCAAAAGTTCATTTTATTGTCAAAGTATGCGTGTACAATACAACTCTAATATTCATCTTCTCCAGATAGTCACAAGATAAAGAAAAACCATGGGATTGTTGAAAGGAAAGACATCCACCCCCACCTTCACAAAATGGAAAAGGAAACAAAATTTGCAAACCCAAATCCCCCATCCCCTCCCTCGCATAAAAAAAGCTAACAGATTGTCCACACAGAAAACAGCAGTTGGAACAGCAAATCCCAAACCCCTCAACTCCCCAAACCCTTCTGCACACACAAAAAAAAACAACAGTTCGCCCACCCGGAAGATGGCAGGCAGAACATCAAAAACCACAAGCCTCCAACTCCCCTCCCTCACAAAAAACAGCGACAACAGCGTCAAACTCCCAACTGCCTCCCCCACAAAAAATAACAGCGCCAACAGCACCAAACCCATAACCCCGCTCCCACACACAGAGAGAACCAACAGATCGCACTCATAGAAAAACCAACAAAAACATTGAACCCCCAAATCATCAAACCCTCCCTCACACAAAAAAACACTTCACCCACCCGGAACCCCAACCTGATAATCTGCAACAAGAAAGAAAACACAGAAAACTGAAGGAGACCAATATAAACTATAGTCCGATAATCACATGTACAGAGTTGGAGATTTTGTTTCCTAGCTTTACATCGTTCGTGACAAGCACACCAGAGGTGATCCACATGTAACTCTTGCTTCGGCTAGCAGCTTAATATAGGGGGTGATAGCCCCCGGCCCAGCCAAACTTAAGAAATCTCATTTGGCTGGATGCTGCGCGATGTGTCCCCTGTTACAAATCAGTGCCCCGAAATAACAAACAGTACACAATATGTGATTAAACAATTAAGCTTTATAATTTTTACTTTGACTATATGGTTAGCAGAGAAATGAAATAAAAGAAAAAAAGGCCCAATCTTATTAAACAGTCTGTTATGCAAAGTTGGGAGCTCACCGATAAGTCGATCTTTCACAATCGACCTCCTCCGATCGTCACTGCCCTTCGGACCCTCACTCCGAGTCCATCCCGTCCAGCAGTCTACTAAATCTCTCCATTCGCGTCTTCTCTCCCCGGCAAAAGCCCGCGAAAAATCTACTTCCAGATTCACAAGACAGAGCAACAAAATCCTGATTGGCTAACATGCATACTACAATCCTGTTATCTCCAGCCATAACCCAAACATTGCTGCTACGGAGAAACTGTTACCTGAGCAGTGAACATTGCAAAGAAGCCATTTCATTAGCCTTAGCAGTGAAACGTTACAGAGAAGCCATTACAGCGTGTTACACACAGGGTCATCAACTTTCATTTAAAAAGGTATGTTCAAGTTGAGTTTCTTTTTGTTTATTTGACTTTGTATTATTACTTAAATAATATATAGGCAAAGTAAAGCGCATTTATTACAAAAGAATGTTTAAGTTATTCACCTTGAAATTTGTCTGCTTACAGCCACCCACAAAGGAAGAAACCGATTAACCCAATTAAAAAAAAGAAATACAAAAAACCACTGCACAGGGAAAGAGAGAGAGAAAAACACACAACTTATGCAAAAGAAGGAAGCAAACCAACAGCATTCTGAAACAGACTGAGTCCCAGGTCCACTCCTGGAGCTGCTAGAGTAGGCCCAAGCCTCAGTCCCTGCTCATGACACCAGTGGAGCAAAAACGCAGAGCACTTGGATCAGGTCAGTGCCTTGCCGTGGCGGAGAAAGGCATGAACATTCGCGGGAGAGCAAACGAAATCAGCCCAGCTCTTGCCTCCATTCCCAATACTTGGGTTTTCAGACTATCTGGACCAGTGTTTAAATTATCTAAGCACTGGGTAATGCCTCACACTAGGACCCAGACCCCAGCGCCATGATACACTTGGGCTGCCCAGCTCGAAGCCATTATCAATCTCACCAAATCAGCTCGGTGGTTGGAGCGTCCAACCTCACACCTGGGTTAGGTAGATGGACACTAAACTCATCCGCATCAACTCCTCTCCAAATCACTCACTCCATCTCTGGCAGTGATACCAACTCTAGTCTGCTGCCCCTGCTTGAATACTTTGAGCCTCACAATATCCCAGCATGTCTCATCCCCTGAAGCAGCCTTGTCTCTGGCTGCCTCCTCATTGTCTACGGCAATTGTTCATCACAGTTTGCTTCAGAAAAGATGTTATATGTAATGTTTTTAGTTGAATCTCTTGCTTTTCAGTCTACCAGTGAGTTGTTGCATGTCTTCAGTAGTGCCATCATAAACTGGAAGTAATTTAATTTAATTGGTATTGTTAATTATCGAAATTTATCTTAAATTATTCAAATCCATTTAAAATATTTCTAAATATCTCTGAGTATCAGACAATAAAGAAAAGTGAAGCATGCCCTTTACAACAGAAAGCTATCAAAACCAATCAGGCTGCCCCGGTGATTGTCTTCCCACTCCACCCTGAGGGCTGTTCATTTCTTGGGGCCTGTTTAACTTTGCTGAAGGACTGCAGAGAGGATACTACCACTACACTGGATCCAATGGATCACTGTGGGGATCACATGCCCCTGTCATAATTAGACATAACGTTCAGATTTGTATTTTTTTTGGGTGCTGAAGGTATTGCTTAAAAGTAAGCTACAGGGAAATCAGTGGTGTGAGAAGGGAGCAGAAAAGTGATGCTGAGGCCTGGGTTTGGACAAGATTAAATCAGCTTTAATTTTGTTGAACAGCAGAACAAGCGCAATGTGCTGACGTGCCAACTATTGCACCTTATGTATCTCCTACAAAATTCCACAATGGCACATCGAAAAGAACGGCCCCCTCACCACTCCAGTAATGCAAGTTGATCCTGACCACTGATGCTGCCTGTGTGGAGTCTGCACGTTCTAATTGTGACTGCGAGAGTTTCCACCAAGTGTCCTGGTTTCTTCCCAAACCCCAGAAACACGTAGGGAGGTTGGTTAACTTGTTAATTTTCTCCTGTGCTAGAATTTGTGGAATGGGAATGCATTGCAGGTAAAAGATGAAATGAGTGTAAATGAGTGCTTGATGGTCAGGGTGGATTCAGAGGTCAAAGGAGACCGTTTCCATGTTGCGTGCCTCCATTGTGTCTGATATATCATGCAATTTTATGATACGAGTTTTCATCAACACTGTTCTCACTTGAAAACATGAGGAGAGAAGGTACTTTAGTAAGAAGGCTATAGCCATCAATAAAACCGTACTGATGGAACTCATGGCTTTTTTGACAACCACGCTCAAAACCATGAGAGCACAGAATGACAAAGTCATAGGCAATATCATCAACTGCAAATGTTATTTTTTAAGTATACATTCTCCTGACTTTGAAATGCACCTCCATTCCTTCATTTCGGTGGGTCAGAATCCTAAAATTCCTCAGCTCAGTGTGAGTACCTTCACTACAGGTCAGCGAGCCCTTGGAGGGCAAACAAAATGCTTCAAATATAACAGCAAAATCAGCCTGAAGAAATTGGGGAAGAAAGTGGGGATGACATTGCACACAATTAAATCACCTGGAGGAGACCTGTTCAAGAGGGAGCTGTGTTACATGAGAACAACCTCCGCTGTGCCATACAGAACAAGCAGTGGCTATGAAAGGAGAGACTGGAAGTCCAAAAGACCCAACCACTAACCACAACCACCACTTACTCTTGTCCACACTGCACCAGAATAAGTGGATCCTGGATCAGCCGCTCCAGCCACCTGAGGACACAGCAATAGACAAGCCCTGAGGAGAACATCATACTTGACTCAAGTGATCGCAATACTACAATTACTACGACTACCACTACTACTACTACTAGTACTGCTACTACTATTACTGCTACTGCTACTAACTTCATAAACAAGAGAAAATCTGCAGATACTGGAAATCCAAGCAACACACACAAAAGGTTGGAGGAACTCAGCAGGCCAGGCAGCATCTATGGAAAAGAGTACAGTTGATATTTCCAGCCGAAACCCTTCAGCAGGACTGGAGAAAAAAAGATGAGGAGTCCATGAGGGACTACTCAGACTACAGTCATTAGAGAACACAGCTTACGTACGAATAGGTCAAATATAGATGTACAATATAAGCTGCCCTTGCTGGCTAAACCTATATTCTGTAAAATTAATGAAGAAAAATTAAGGTGACCATATTACATCAGGATCCTGCTCACACACAAATTCCACTTGCCTGTGATTTAGTCTACATCTGTTGCTTCTGGGGCAGGCTGTCAGAACGTTCGGATATGGCCCAAGCGTGGGGTGAGAAACACAGAAGCAGGTCGACAGTTCACTGACTTTATAGAGAACTTTACAGAACTTTAAGGGAAAGGAAAACAATAAATTCTAGCACAATAGGGCTTTTAACTGAAACTCTCAAACCAAAAGTAAAATGTCAGCACTGTGGCTGAAAGCAATATCTCAATACTAAATGAATATTGCTCCTTTCCAGCATCAGTCGAAATGGTTGTTCTCTTTCTCAAGGACAAGAGCAAGCAGGGAGCGTAATGATGCTGTGCTTTGCCCAAGTCTCAACAAGACTACAATGAAAAGAAAGGAGTGAAATTCCACCACAATGAAACAGTAATTAGCTGGAACGTGCATATTCGTGAGTGCAATTGCTGAACCTGCTGCACAGCCCGCCTGTGGTGGCGCGAGTCCATGGTTGCGATGCAGGCTATGCAGCACCTTTACAGTGCATGCCAATTATTGGGTCAGAGTTAATGCGTATCGAGTGGATGCATGCCTGGTCAGTGGCCCTATATAGTGAGTGCTTATCATCACTTAAATTGAATCTGCAGCTCTGAAAGAGAATATGTATTGTGGTTCCATCATGTAATGAATTTTAAAAAGGAACTTTTGAATAGTGTCATGGATAGGAAATGTTCAGGGGGTCATTGATGGAGATGATAGGTGAGACTAGGTGAGGGGAAATCCCACCTTTCCCCTTTCCTAGTCTCACCTATCGTCGACCAGCATGTACTCTTTCCCCCTCCTCACCACACTATCTTTGCTTCTTCCCTCTCCATTTGCAGTCCTGATGAAGGGTCTCAGCCTGAAACATCAACTAGTTATTGTCCTCCAGAGATGCTGCCTGATTTGCACAACATTTTATGTGTTGTGTTCAAGATTTTCAGTGTCTGCAGAATCTCTTGTGTTTACCAATATGAGACTTAAAAGATGTGTGGAAATTTATAGTGAGATCTACTGTAAATAATAAAGTGTTTTACCCATGCAAACATTTACAATTGACTTTTAAAATTAGTGGTAAGGCCATTCAGAATAATTTTGACCAAAATTTATTTGGCTAAAGTTTTGTGATGGCAGGTTACATTGTAATAAGTACCACAACTTCCAACCCTTCAGCATATGTTTTGTTTTTTATCATCTTTTGCTGGAAATGTGACTCTTTATTCACCTCATTCAGACATGAGTTATACAACATATAAGCATGAGTTATTCAGCTCAAGCCATCCATACCAACCAAAATATATTCCTCTGAGTCGCACTTGCCTGCATTTGCCGCACGTCACTCTAAACTTTTCATGTCCATTAACCTCTTAGATTGCTTTTCTACCTGTCTCCACCGCTTCCTTTGGCATCTTGTTCCATATACCCACCACCCTGTGTGAAAAAAGTTTCTGTTCGGATCTTTAAACTCTGTCCTCTTGCCGCTCACACCTTCAATTGATCCCCTCTAGTTTTAAGCCAACCTACGCTGGGAAAAGGACTGCGACCATTCACATTATCTGTGTATGTCCCTCGTGATCTTATAAACCTCTAAAAGCTCATTTCCCTGCCTCCTTCACTCCAGAGAAAACAGTTCCAGCCTACCCAGTCTTTCCACATAACTCAAGCCATCCAGTGGTGGTAAAATTTTTGTGATATTTTTTAGCTTAATAAAATCCATCCTGTTGTATGAAAGCCAGAATTCACACAATATCCCTTGTGCAGACTCACTTACATCTCACACAGCTTTAACAAAGTCCCATCTCTGTTCTCAACGGCCCACCTGATAAAGGCAAGCATGCCATAGGCCTTCTTCCTCACCATTTCTAGCTGCATCACAACCTTCAGGGAGCTACAGTATCTACTTGTATGCTAATGTTTCTTTGTTTTACAGTGGTCATTTACTGAGTGTGTCCTACTCTGGTTTAAGTTAAAGGAGAGAGGAGAAGATGGCAGCTCGCAGCAGCCACTCTGGTGGTGATATCTGTTATCTGTCAAGTAGGGTGCCGTGTACAATCCTGATCTGATGGAGACAGATGCGAGAGCACAGAGGAACATGTGTGAAACTTCTGAAATGCCTGTTTCACTGCCGCTGCTACTGTGTGATCCAGAATCTCCAGAGGGGAAGGCCCCGAGTCCTCAGCTTTGCTTGTTGTCGGCAGCTGGGGCAGGGTTGAAGTGCTTGGCAGAGACGGTGCTGGTGCTCAGTGTTGGAGGGCTGGTCGGAGGCTCGAAGTTTTCGGACGGACTCAGAGTTGGCTGTGATCGGGTTCTTCCAATGCATCGGCAAGTTTGCGGCGCTTGGAGTTCATGGCGGGGAGAGTTTCTCCCTTCTACCCTCTGCATGAGAAGATGGGGCTATCGGGACTTGAGACTTTTTTTTACCGTGCCCATGGACTGCTCTTTATCAAATTACGGTATTGCTTTGCACTGTTGTAACTATATGTTATAATTATGTGGTTTTGTCAGTTTTAGTCTTGGTTTGTCCTGTGTTTCTGTGATATCTATCTGGAGGAACATTGTATCATTTCTAAATGACAATAAACGAGGACTGAATGTCCTCATAATCTAAAAAAAGTCCTCAAAATGCATCATTTTGTACAAGTCTCAGTTAATTTCCATCCGCCAACTTTTGCCTGCCATTCTAGTCAACTACATCTTGTTGTGACATTAAACAACAGGAATTCTGCAGATGCTGGAAATTCAAGCGACACACATCAAAGATGCTGGTGAATGCAGCAGGCCAGGCAGCATCTCTAGGAAGAGGTACAGTCGACGTTTCAGGCCGAAACATTAGATAACTTTTATCACTGTCCGCAACACTACCAACTTGATGTTATTTGTAAACTGACTAATTATGCCACGTGCATTCTGATCCAAATTGTTGACATATATGACAAACCGCAGGGGGCCCAGCACCATTTACTGTAGCACTCCACTTGTCATGGTTGTGCAGTTGGAAAAACAATCCTCCACTACCACCCTCTGAATCCTTCCACCGGTTCAATTTTGTATCCACATGACTAGTTCCCCCTGCATTCAGGCTGATCTCACCTGGTAGATCAGCCTACCATACAGGACCTTGACAAAAGCATTACTAAAGTATGTGTAGACATTATTTACCACCATGCCTTCATCAATTCTCTTGGTCACCTCTTCAGAAAATTCATGAGGCACAAGTTCCATATACAAGGCCATGCTGATTATTCCTAATCAGTTGATGCCTTTTCAAATGTAAATAGTTCCCGTCTCTCATAGACTCTTCTAGTAACTTTCTTACCACTCATGTTCAGCTCACCGCACTGTAGTTCCCTGTCTTGTCAGTGCAGCCCTTTTTTTTTAAATATAAGGAGATTATTAGCCATCCTCCAGTCTTTCAGTACCTCAGATATGGCTTTGAAAGATATAAAGGTCTTTGTCAGGGGCACAGCAATTTCTTCCTTTGCTTTCCACAATTTCAGATATACTTGGTCATACATCCAACACCTCTGCTCTTGTAATATTTTATTATTGTTATTTTCCCTGAATTCCCTGGCTTTTTCTGCTACCCAAAGTGATATTAAATGTTGAGAGTGTGAAACTCTCAGCCACAATCATCAGGCAAACTTTACAGCCTTATAATCATATGCAGGAAAGGTATTCCTGATTTTCTCTTTATCTCTCTCCTTATACATCTTGTGTCTGCTGTCTCTTTGTTTAGATCTTGTTTAAAACTTGTCCATGCATTTCCAAGTCAGGCAAATCACGGACATCTCAGAAGCTTATTGGAACCATGGAACAACTTTTAAACGGGACTGCAGGTTCAGCCAAGAATTTATTTTGTGAGAGTTCAACATTACAACATGCCATTGTTTACAAGGTGCCCGTTTGAAATCAGCCTATCTGTGAGGGATGCAACGGTGATATCAACAAAGAGCACAATGGAATACTAGGAGATCGTGGGTCGGATCACAGCATTCAGGACTGGGCTAGGGTGCAGACTGCAATTAACTGCTACATTCTAACAGAAAAGTAAAAATGGTGTGCACATCACTTTGCATGTTCGGTTGCCCCTGTGCATTTCTAGGAAGGGGATCGTTAGCTTGCTTTATTACTGCAGATCTCATTGTGTACTCTAGCAGACCTAAGATGATTTTCTGATGAAATTATATCACACATTGTGAAAAATGTTGCAGTATTGAGTATTTCTTCGCCAAATGTCGTTTCTTGTTTATCTCTTCTTACTCAGTTTGCTTGTTTTACAGATTTCTTTCTGATACCATAGGTTGTGCATTTGAAACATTACTAAACATTTGGATACATTGAAGTCAGAGGAACTGACTGACTAGAAAAAAGTACAAGTGGCAGTCAGTGCTTTCAGGTGTTCAATAGCAAGGACAATGGACATATTCTTCCCTCATAACCTATTCCCCTCTACAAATTTATCATTCTCACTTAGCGTCAGATCTGCTAACTCTAGCTGACTCTTTTTTTTCCTTTTCATTTTATTCATGAGCATACTTCCTGTGAGAGTATAACAATGAGCTAGGCAAGCGTAAGAAATGGTTTTTGAAGGCTACCTCTTATTGTATCTTCTGGTGATCACTAATTAAACAAAGCAAAGAATATTCCCTTTCAAAATACTGCATAGGTGCCATTGAATTATTTAGTTAGCTAGACACGACAGAAACTAGTTTCTGCATGAGATGAGAAACCATGCCTAAGTAATGGTAAGTGGTCAAAGAAACAGATATTTTCACTGATTCTGTCTCATCATGCACTTAGTTTAATGTTTTGCCGCTGATTCTAATGGAGACTGCCTGAAATCTGATCACTCAAAAAATAATTCTGCATTAACGATAGACACTTTTTTGATGCTTTCTTTCCAATATTGAGTATCAGTGTTTGTTAACAATACTTTTTAAGGAAGCTGGGATGACATTAAACATAGCAACACATAGAGGTTGTAAAAAAAATCTGATATTGTTCAGCATTTATAGTATGAAAGAATGTATTTTCCCATCCATTCTTATATAATTCCATATATATTAGTATCCCCCATGCCATTTTCTAGTTTTCCTTTCAAAACAACTATACTACTCACTGAGAAAACAGGTTCCAATTTTTCACTATTTGCTGGAAAATGAAGTTCTTCTGAGTTCTCTGTGGATTTCTTGGTTTATATTTTCATGTTGAAAAGATATAGTTCCTTCCATGAGCAGAAGCAGTCTCATCTATGCAATCAATACAGTGCCTTGAGAAAGAAATCTACTCGCACAACTATTTTCGCATTTTATTGTCGCATTTTCTAAACTTAATATATATTTAAGTAGGATGTTTTGAACCAATCTTCAAATCTGAAGAAAAATTCAAAAACCTGTCAACAATTTACTAAGAATTAAAAATCAAAATTGAGAAGCTGAAAAAGTATTCACCCACTTTATAATTCCTATGCTAACTTTCCTCAGGTGCAATACTGCATATTACCTGACCAACTTATCCAGAACTGTTGATGTATTGGAGGATCACCTGTTTTCAATTAATTCATAAGAAATAATACCCTCTCTCTCTGTAAGGTCCAACTGTATGGTAGATTTTCAAGAGACCAAACCAAAATGAAGACAAAAAGGCATTCAAGACAATCAGAGACATGATAACCTTGGGAAGGATCATCTCAAAGGCACTGAATAGGGCAGTCCATCATTAAATAGTGGGAAAAATATGAAACCACAGCCAGACTGTCACACTGTCTCCTTATAAATTTAGTCCCCAGAGAAGAATGGCACTTCTAAGGGAGGGTACTGTAACACCAGCAGTTACTCTGAATGAGCTGTAAAAGTCAGTGACTGCAGCTGGAGATGAAGTTCATGGCTTCACAATCTCTATGCCCTTGCACAAAAGGATATTTATGGAAAGATGGCAAGGAAGAAGCACTGGCTAAAAAACATATCACTGGCTGTAAAGACTTTGCAAAGCATCACTAAGAAGATACTGTAAAGATGTGGAAGAAGGTCTTGAGGTCAGGTGAGACTAAAGTGGAACTTTTTGGTCTCCACACTATATGTGGTGTAAATCTAATATTACGCATCAGCCAGGTAACACCATCCCTACTGTAAAGTATAGTGGAGTTAGCATCATGTTATGGGGATGCCTTTCAGCAACAGGGCCTGGAAATCTAGTTAAGGCTGCTGGGAAGATGATTGCAGTTAAATATAAAGAGATCCTGGATAAAAACCTGCTAGCCTCTGCCAGAAAACATCAACTGAGGAGGAATTTTGTCTTTCAGAAGAGTAACAGCCCAAAGCACAATGCCAGAGCAACCATGTAGTGACTTCAAATGAAGAAAATTGATGCCTTTGAATGGCTCAGACAGAGCCCTCACCTTAACCCTACCAAACACCCCTGGCAAAACCTCAGGGTTGCCGTCCACCACTGCACCCCAACTAACTTGGCACAACTTGAGCAATTTTGCAAGGAGGAATGGCAAATCTTGCTCCTTCACATTATGCAGGCTAATAAAGAGTTACACAAAAAGACTACTGGCTGTAATAGCTGCGAGAGGTGGTTCAAATAAGTTCTGAGCAAAGGATATGAATACTTATGAACTGCTGACGTTTTAGTTTTTGAATTTTTAGTTTTTCATGCTTTAGAATTTTCCGTGTTTTTTAGGCTTCACTGTGAAAAAAGGCACATGTGATTCACAAATAAAAATTCTCAGTTAAATTGATGAAAATCCCTGGTTGTAACACTCATTTATGTGAGCAAAGGGTTGGGGGCTGAATACTTTTACAAGGCACTGTATTTGTGCAATCCTTTGTCTCTGTCACTATCAATTCCACTACCAGCACTACCAGTATCCAGCTCCATCATCCCTTTTTGGGCAAGTTCCGTTCCACAATCATTAATTTGGTTAAGAGGTTACTTTTTGCCACATTATAGCCAGTCAGATTGCTATGTAATAGTAATACATTTAATATTTCAGTAATACTGCAACTATATTGTTTAAAGAGTCTTTGTTCTTTACATAATTCATTGCGTGTTATTTGTAAGTAGTATGTAAATAGCATATATTATTACTCCACCACGTCATATTGTGAATGCCTCACTAAAGAAGAGACACTAAGTAGACGCACATCTCCTGGCTCTTATTTTTTTTCCTTTTGCTTGATTGCTAGAATTACAAAAGGTAACAGTAAGTGCTCCTTGTAATATGTTCATGTTGATGTAGCAACACAGTAGATGTTATTCAGCACAGTACACTTCAGGAAGGTTTTGTTTTTTCTTTCCAATATTTTTATTAGTTTCTACATAGAAGAATACAGAGTACATGAAGGTTTATATAAACTGTCAAAAAAGATTTTTAAAACTACCAATTACATTATGTCTATTCATAACAACAATTTCATTACCCCGTATTCATGTAAGTTAATCAAAAGTTATATTGAAATATACTAATTTATTAGAAAAAATAGTCTAACCCCTACCAAGACCGAAGCTGTTTATGAAGGAGAAAGAAAGGTAAAATACCTTCTCATATAATAAAAATTAATAATAGCCAACATCTGAATTTAAACAACGAATTGAGGGTTTTGAAAGTTTTGAAAATAATTCAGAAAAGGTCCCCACAATGTTTGAAAGTCTTGACGAGATTCAGGAATTGAACAACAAATCTTCTCTAAATCTAAGCATGACATAATGTCCCATAATGATTGAGCATGAGTAGAAGGGAAAAAAAATCTTTCCATTTCAACAAAAGCGCCCTCCTAGCTATAAGAGAGCTAAAAGCCAAAATATGTAAATCAGACATCTTCAAGTTGATATCTTGTCCTGCAACAATACCGAATAGGGTCGTCAGAGGATTAGGCTTAAAATTGACTTTGAAAAGTAAAGAGAAAGTTTCAAGAACTTCCTTCCAATATTTTTCAAGACTCGGACAAGTCCAAAACATACGAATTAATGAAGCTTCTTCATTATTGCATCTGTCACAGTAGGGAGATATATCTAAATAAAAATGAGAAAGCTTATCTTTAGTCATATGGACTCTATGTACCACCTTAAATTGTATGAGGGAGTGGCAAGCACATAGCAATGAGGTATTAACCAGTTTAAAAATTTCATTCCAAGTTTTCTCAGATATTGATGTCTGTAAATCTTGTTCCCAGAGATTCTTAATTTTGTCTAGAGGAACATTCCTCGTCTCCAGTAACATACCATAAATTTAGATATTGAACCATTGTGAAAAGGTATCAAATTAAAAATTACGTCTTGTAAGTTCTTATCTGAGCTTATAGGAAATGTGCATAATTGAGATCTTAGAAAGTCTGATTTGTAGATATCTAAAAATGTGAGTTTTGGGTAAGCTATATTTAGCTGACCATTGCTCAAATGAAAAAAGATTTTCTCCAACAAACAGATCCTAAAAACATTTAATACCCAACCTATCCCATTCTTTAAAAACTAAATCAGTCATGGAGGGTTAAAAAAAATAGAGTAAGCGGGAATTGAAAGGGAAAATCTCAATAAGCGAAGTGTTTTCTAAATTGTATCCAGATCTTCAGAGTATGTTTAACTATTAAATTATCAGTTAGTTTACTGACAAATAAAGGAAGTGAGGATCCAAGAAGAGAAATAATAGAAAATTTATTAACAGAGTTAGCTTCTAAAGAAACCCATACCAGACAGTCTACACGATTCATATAATATAGCCAAAATGTAAGATAGCATATATTAACTGCCCAGTAATAATACCTAAAATTAGGTAAGGCTGAACCTCCAGACTTTTTAGATTTTTGAAGATCAACTTTATTTAAATGAGGATGTTTATTTTTCCATATCTAGGAGGATAAAATAGATTCAAGAGAGTCAAAAAAGGAATAAAAACTGGTGAAGCCTGAAAAAGATATATAAATTTAGGTAGAATATTTATTTTAATAGAATTAATTCATCCAATCATCGATATTGAAAGAGGTGACCAATTTAATAATATCCTTTTTACATGGTTCAATAAAGTAAGAAAGTTTTCTTTAAACAGGTATTTGTAATTCTTAGTGACTGTTACACCCAAATAAGTAAATTGATTCCTTACAATTTAAAAAGGGAAATTAGTATTACCACACCTGGAGTATTGTGTGCAGTTTTGGTCCCCTAATCTGAGGAAAGACATCTTTGCCATAGAGGGAGTACAAAGAAGGTTCACCAGATTGATTCCTGGGATGGCAGGTCTTTCATATGAAGAAAGACTGGATGAACTGGGCTTGTACTCGTTGGAATTTAGAAGATTGAGGGGGGATCTGATTGAAACGTATAAGATCCTAAAGGGATTGGACAGGCTAGATGCAGGAAGATTGTTCCCGATGTTGGGGAGGTCTAGAACGAGGGGTCACAGTTTGAGGATAGAGGGGAAGCCTTTTAGGACCGAGGTTAGGAAAAACTTCTTCACACAGAGAGTGGTGAATCTGTGGAATTCTCTGCCACAGCAAACTGTTGAGGCCAGTTCATTAGCTATGTTTAAAAGGAAGTTAGATATGGCCCTTGTGGCTACAGGGGTCAGGGGGTATGGAGGGAAGGCTGGGTTCTGAGTTGGATGATCAGCCATGATCATAATAAATGGCGGTGCAGGCTCGAAGGGCCGAATGGCCTACTCCTGCACCTATTTTCTATGTTTCTATGTTTCTATTTAAAGGAAATAATTCACTCTTATGTAGGTTCAACTTATATCCTGAAAACTAGCTAAAACAGGAGAGTAAAGAAAGTATGCAAGGTAACGAGGTCTCAGCATTAGAGATAAAAAGCAATATATCATCACCGTAAAGCGAGATTTTGTGGGTGATACCTCTCCTTAAAATACCACAGATATCATTAGATTCTCGAAAAGCAATGGCAAGGGGTTCTAAAGCTAGATCAAAAGGCAAAGGACTCAACAGACAGACTTGTCTAGTTCCACGGTGAAGTTTAAATGGTTTGGAATTTTGAAAATTAGTAAGAACCCGAGCAGAAGGAGATAGATAAAGTAATTTAATCCATTGAATAAAATTTGGTCCAAAATTAAAATTTTCTAAGGTTTTAAATAAATAATTCCATTCAACCCGGTCGAAAGCCTTCTCAGCATCTAAGGATATCACACATTCCGATATCTCCTGAGAAGGAAACTAAATAACATTTAATACACAGCGTATATTAAAATGGGAATGTCGGTTTTTAATAAATCCAGTCTGATCATCAGAAATAATAGAAGGTAAAATATTTTCAATCCTACGAGCCAGAACTTTAGGAATAATTTTAGGATCAACATTGAGCAATGAAATTGGCCTTTATGAAGAGCATTCAGTTGGGTCCTTGTTCTTTTTTAGGATAAGCAGAATAGAAGCTTTATAGAAAGATTGAGGTAAACTACCCAATTTGAAAGAATCAAAAAAGACTAAGTAACTGTGGTATAATTAATGAAGAAAAAGCCTTGTAAAATTCTCCAGAAAATCCATCTGGACCCGGAGCCTTCCCCAAGTGTAATGAATATATAGCCTCGGCGAATTTTCATAAGAAATGGGTTGATTCATCTGTTTGCAATTATCTGCAGAAAGTGCAGGAATATTTAATTGATCTAGAAAATTATTCATTATGGTATTATCTTCAGGGGAATCAGGACTATAAAGTTTAGAACAGAATTTTCTAAAGATGTAATGCATTTCAGAGTGATCAGTTGTCCTATGACAATTAGTTTTGCAAATTTCTTTAATTTGTCCTTTAACTACAGAAGTTTTTAATTGGTTGACCAATAATTTGCCTGATTTATCTCTGTGAATGTAAAATTGAGATTTATCTTAAGAAGTTGAGTTTCAATTGGATTATGTTAACGGAAGATCATATTTAGTTTTAACTTCAACACATCTTTTATATAAAAGAGGATTTGGAGCTATAGCATATTTTTGATCTAAATGTTTCAATTGATTGGCTAATTCAGTTCTTTCTTTAGTAGCTTTATTCTTAACACTGACAGTATAAGAAATAATTCGTCTGCTAATATAGGCCTTGAAAGTATCCCATACCATAAGATTAGAAGTCTCTTCCTTTTTATTCTCTTCTGTCTGTCTGTCTAGGTACCATATCTGATGCAGACTCTGGTGACCATGGTTTTCCATATAGGTTTATCCTTTGTTTTTTTGGATAACTTCCATTTCCTCCACGTGTAGCCACCTGGCTATGCTTTTGATGCACATAAACCAAGTTCTTCCTCTGGGTTTACTCCCCTCAATCTTTCCAGAGAGTATGAGTTTTTCTAGTTCATCTTTCCGCATGATGTGTCCTAGGAATCTGAGTTGTCTTTCTCTTATTGTTGGTATGAGTGATTGAACTGCTTGGGCTCTTCTAAGAACTTCCTCATTTGATGTGTGTGTGGTCCATGATATTTTTAACTTTCTCCTGTAGAACCATAATTCAGCTGCTTCTAGTCTCTTTTCCATTGCTAGAGAAATGGTCCAGCATTCACTTCCATAATTCAGGATAGAATAAATGTAGCACTGCAGTATTCTGTTTTTAGTGTATGTGGTCATCTTTCTGTCTGTTAATATGGTCTTCATTTTTTGGAAAGTTTCTTTCACCATTGTTATTCTGTATTTGATATCTGTGTTGCACCTGCCATTACTTGTTATTAGGCTGCCAAGATATTTGAATTTGTTGACTTGTTTGATATTTGTATTTCTGATCTTGATCACACATTGTGGGATGTTTGTCTTTCTGGAGATGACCATGCTTTCTGTCTTCATGGTGTGATTGAGAGGCCTCTGCAATTACTTTCTGCTGTCACTATAGTGAGTAGTTCTTAAAGTTTTGTTTCTGAATCAGCTATTAGTACGATGTCATCAGCATATCTGATGTTATTTATATTATGGCTTCCAATTGTGAATCCTTTGATGTCTTTGATACTTCTCAAGATATTTTCACTATACAGATTGAATACAGGTTTATTCTCTTCAAAAAAAAGGATATGCTTCTCTAGAAATTTTAAAAATTCCTTAACAGATAACAAAGTTGTATTAAAACACCAAAATCTGTTGGTTTTAGGAAGACCAGGGAGATTTAAAGATAGAAATACAAGAGCATGATCTGAAACAGCAATCTTTTTATGTTCACAGAATCGAACTGATGAAATCATTTGATTATCAATTTTAAAAAAATCAATTCCTGGAACGTATATGATGAACATGGAAAAAAAACAAGTACTCCCTATCTATAGGATGTAAAAAACGCCAAACATCAACAATACCACACTTCAGTAAGAAAAAGATTGAATAAACAAAGCTGATATATTAAGAGGAACTGGTTTAAAAGATGATCGGTCTAAAATTGGGTCTAGCCAACAGTTAAAATCTCCTCCCATCACCAAAGAATAAAGATTTAGATCTGGTAAAAATGAGAAAAAACGCTGAAAGAATCCTGGATCATCTACATTTTGGGCATACACATTGGCAAATACTATTAATTTATTATCTAGTTTTCCTGAAACTATAACAAAATGTCCATTAGTATCAGATACTACTGTTACGTACCCCGTAACTGGGTTGCCAAACCAGCAGAAATGGATCACTCCGTTGGAGTCTGGATTACTAGAACTAAGAAAGTTTTATTAAAGAAACAAGCAACACAGTGCTCTTAATCAAAAGGATAATGAATGCAACAATTTAGCAATGATAAACACACCTGTGCACAGAATTAAGATAACAGGATCAATCAAGCTCTATCATTGTCTAGGGGTAAATGACCAGTTTCAAAGTGACACAAAGTCCAGTTCAATTTAGTTCAGTTCGCAGTAATCGTTGCCATGGCGATGGACAGTGAGGGGGGGAGGAGAGAGAGCAAAACGAATGAATATTCAACACAGCTTCCACACACAGACCTTCGCAGTCAGCTGTTGGGCGAGTCCTTTGTGATGTCATCTGAGGTCACCGACCGTGACCCCTCCGTTTCCAGATACGATCGTTTCCCTGCGCTGAACCTGGCACCCAGGCAAGGGTGGACACACACCAGGTTCCCACCGATCGTGCCTTTCCACCCTGTGCGTTTATGGCTTGATCCCGCGATCAGCCGTCCAAAAGCTTCCCGACTTGTGAGAGGCGCACAGCTTCCAGGGTCTCGTTACCTCGGGTGTCGTGTGTGCCCTGCCTTAGCGAACCTGTCCCTTTTTATCCTTCTGCTGGGGTCTCGCCTGTCCATCACTTCAAACAGTTCAGGGTTCAAAGGGGGAGCCGCTCTGGACAGCTCTCTCTCCCGTCCCTTCATTACACATCTCCAAATGCTGCTCCATTGTCTTCCATATCTTTCTCTCTCCCGAAGACAGGTGGCAGACCAACTGCTGATCACACAGGACAGCGAACATCTATGTGTATTCTTGTCACACTACTTTATGTTGGACAAAGGATAGTGTATTATCTATAAGAATTGAAACTCCTCTAGATTTGGCCTGAAAAGAAGAATGAAAACAAAGACCATTCCAACAGCTAAAAGAATGTGGATTATCATATTTGCATATGTGATTTTCTTGTTAAAAAGTAATAGGGACCTTAAGTTTCCTAATATAAGCAAAAATCTTATTACTTTTAACAGGGTGATTTAACCCTTTCACATTAAAACTAAGTAAATTAATAATTTCGCCCATCTTTAATATTATTTAAAGGAAAGGTTAAATTGTAAGTTAAAACCAAACCATAAACCTTGAAATGGTAACCAAGCAACAAGTTGGCTTAAAAATTCAAAAACAGCTTCTGAGAAAAAAAACATACCCCCACCCACCTCCCAAAGAAAGACCGACCAATAGAAAGTCGGCATCTACAACTACGGACAACCTCCCAAAAAACCTGGTGGCTTCTCCAATTAGTTTCAAGGTTATTTATATTCCAATCTAGACTAAACAATATCCAAACAAGAAATTCAATTCTCATATATTAAAAATACAGTATTAAAAAATACGAAAAGAAATTAGTTACAAAGGTTTACCAAATGTAAAAGATACAATTATTCATACAGAAAGGCACTAAACATTTAATCCTATATCTTCATGAAAAAACAAACTAAGCAGTTAGCCTTCAAATTTAAAAAATCTTTGTGCTTCAGCATTCGAACAAAACTATTTGAAGGAGCCATCATTCATGAGATTCTCAGTCAAACTGGATAGCCAATGGACGGGTTAAAACTTTTGCTAAAAAAATTCCAACAAAGCTTGCTTAAACTTCGCACATTCCTGCATAACCTCAAGTGAATAATCTTCGTGAACCTTAAAATTCCACCCTATAACCAATCATGCCCCTTTGACGGGATTTATGAATTAAAAGTTTTTCACTTAATCTTGTGTCTTCATGTAAGGACAAACTAAACAGCTAGCCTTCAAATTTTAAAAACCTTTATGCTTCAATAGTCGAACGGAACCATTCGAAAGATCCATCTTTAAGAGTGATTCTGAGTCGGACTGGTTAACAAAGGGAAGGCTTTAAACCCTTACTTAAAAACTCGGACATAACTTCTTTGAACTTAACACATTCCTGCATAACCTCAGGTGAGTAATCTTCGACAATTCTAATCTTGAGACCATTATAGTCAATCATGCCTCTTCAACAAGATTCGCGAATTAAGAGTTCCTTTGTTTTAAATTCCTGAAAACAGATTATTACTGATCTTGGTCTCTGATCCTTAGGAGGTCTAAACACAGGAGATCTGTGAACTTGATCAATCATAGGCACAGATGTCAAAATCTCCAGAAATAATTCTTGGAAAAAGTTTGCAAAAAATTCCATAGGATGTTTATCTTCGATTAATTCTTCGAGACCCAGAACCCACAGGTTGTTTCTTCTACTTCTATTTTCTAGGTTCATAATCTTCTGTCTAACTTTTTGTCGGACTTCGATTGCATTTCACAAAGCTTTTGCAATTCATCCACTTCCGTTTCCAGAGACGCCAACATTTATTCGTTATTTTTTATACGTTTATCATTTTCATTAAGAGTTTGTTGAATAGAGTCTAATTTACCATCTATTTGTTTCAATTCAGAGCTGAATTGTTGAAACTTCTCAGAGGCTTTTTGTATATGACTTTGCAGCAAATCCATAATAGAATCCAAAGAAGTAGGGAAATCATCCTTTTTAGTACCTCTGGCCCTCCTTGTATCCATAATGAAAGAATATTACACTTAAAAAAGTTTCAAGACAGGTTGGAAATAGTAAGATAATTAGAGTTGGAGCAATGGCAGATTGCTGTTCCTCCATCAGCGACCACCAGGAAAATTGGTTTTGTTTTTTAACAGAAAATATGAACAAGGGACAGTTATCATCTGTTGCAAAACCACATTCAGTCAGGTCTCTCTATAATCTTTTCTGGGCATGTCAAATGATTCCCCCTTTGGTGACAGTGCATCAAATTCATACCCCTCTTGGACCTGTGTAACTCGATTGCATAGGTCAGCGACTTACTAGGAGATATCCAAGTTCCCTCGCGGTATTTTTTGACATTATACACTCTCATTAGAGGGCATTTCTGATTGTCACGACATCGGGAATGAGGAAAACTGCTGCAACATACTGCAAAGTGGGCTCAATCATTGCAGTCTCTTGGGTCATGATTAGTCAGGATGTGATCTCAGCTGAAGCACATTGGGACAACTTTGCCCATCAAATCCTTCATCTGGCTGTCTAATATCTAGTCCTGTCCAGGACTCTGCGGCTTTCAGACAGTAGAATGTTTGTTCTGACTACAAAAATAGAGCCAGGCTGCATATGCTGTACAGGCAGCATTCTTATTGCAGTGTCAAGTCACTCTATCAATAATACACACAAAATGCTGGAGGATCTCAGCAGGTCAGGCAGCATCCATGCAAAGAGTAAACAGTCAACGTTTCAGGCTGAGACCCTTCATCAAGACTGGATAAAAGAGGTGAGAAGTCAAAGTAAGAAGGTGGGAAGAGGGTGGGAAGAAGTACAAGGTAGCAGGTGATAGGTGAAATCCGGAGGGGGAGGGGTGAGGGAAGAGTTGGGAAGTCAATTGGTGAAAGAGATAAACGGCTGGAAAAGGGGGAATCTGATAGAAGAGGACAGAAAGCCATGGAAGAAAGGGAAAGGGGAGGAGCACCAGAGAGAGGTGATGGGCAGGTGGGAGATAAAGTGAGAGAACGAAATGTGAATGGGGACTGGTGAAGGGGAGGGGGGTCTACCAATATTCTCATATATTGATCATCCTTTAATGGCTACAATAATTGGATAGTGCCCAATTCCACTTCTAATCCTTGCTTTCCTATTCTACTAGCTTGTCCCAAGTCACTATAATTTCATCATATGAACCCTTTCAACTTCTGCTGAAGTTTGCATATCTATTTCTGCTAAATCTAAATTATGTTCTGTGGAGGCTTCTGCTGAATATCCTGCTCCTAACAATTCTATCAGATCTCTTTCCCTTCTCCACCTTTCTGTCATAAACTCACCATGTGTAACTGTGGTGGTCTTGTGATAACAGGGGATTCCACCAAGAATCATTTCCCAAATGAAGCAGCCCTGGTGCGTAACTGAACAATTTTCATTGCCGCACTTAAGTGGTTCATTGGTCTTGTATTTCAGCATGACAAATATTAACGTGAAATCCCCCTCTCATACATGCCGATACCCCAGACATCCCCCACGAATTTTTAAAATGTCCGTTTCACAGCATCACATCCTCCATGAACTGTAAAACTGCATATGATTGGTACACCCCACAGCTGGTTCTCTTAGTTATTTCCTCAATTTACAATACCCGTTTTGTTTGCTATCAATAAAAAAGATCTAGTAAAACCATAGACCAACTTTCCCACAGCCTCTATTAATGTTACAAGGATGGGATTGAGGACGAACTCAAGTGCAGGACACAGGCGCAGAGGCAGAGTCGTGAGGCATTAGCACCACCGCGAACAGAGAACCGGTATCCAGGAGAGTCTTTACACAGAGACAAGGTTTACGTAGAGTATCCAGGAAATGACGTGGACCTTAGAACTGACAGACCCATGGAATCAGGAAACGAGGTTTACTCACAGTAGAGTCGACAAACAAACTGGCAAAGCGTGGCTGCGCCGCTCGAGTTTTATCACGAATGTATTTCTCCATGGTCTCTCTCTCCAGTCGGGACAAGTTATAAAGACGACTGGTGGGTAACGAGGCCCCGGGAAGAAGGTCAATAGTGCAATCATACAGGCAGTGCGGAGGCAGGGAAAAAGCCCGTTGTTTGCTGAATACCTGTCCCAGGTCACGGTATTCTGCAGGGACTCTGGACAAGTCGAGAGGTTCCAAGACAGGCGAGGTCGCAGCAGCCTCCCTAGGGGATGGAGCCAACCGCAGACAGGTGGCGTGGCAAAGCAGGCTCCAGCTGGCTATCCTCCATGTAGACCAGTCGATGTAGGGGTTGTGATGGTTCAGCCAGAGATATCCTAGAACTACAGAGGCTTGAGGAGAATGGATAAGATTAAATCGTACCTCCGCTCGATGGTTTCCAGACAGAATCAAGGTCACGGGTGGCGTACAGTGGGTAACCCGAGCCAGCAGTTTTCCATCCAGCACCCGGGCCTCCAGAGGGTTACTTTACGGCTCCGGAGGTATTCCACCCCGGGAGGCTATGTCCTCATCCAGCAGATTTCCGTCGGCACCGGAATCCACTAAGGTGGATAGGGACAGGGACCGTTGTTGATAATTCACGGTGGCCGGCATCTGCATCCAGTTCTGGGGGACTGAAGGGAGTGTCGTCCGGCTCACCAAGGTCCCCCTTTCTACTGGTGAGCTCTCCCTTTTGGCCGCAGAGGATAGGTATCCCAGAAATGTCCCGGCTGGCCGCAATAGTAACAATCCTCAGCTCTCTGCCTCCGAAGGTGTTCGGCAGGGGAGAGACGGTTCCATCCCAGCTGCATCGGTTTCTCCCCCAGGGTGGTGGGGACGGTCAGAGAAGGAGCTATACTTGGAGCGGCTGGGGAAGGGAGGCTGGCTGAAGATGGTAAGGTGGGACATGGGCTGACCCGAGGAGCGGGGCGACTGGTCTTTTCTTTCAGACACTCTTGAAGTCGATTATCTAGCCTGGTGGCTAGAGAGATCTGAGAGCCCAGGCTGTTCACGCCCTCCCTCGCTGCCAGTTCATCTTTTATCTTATCTGAGAGGCCCTCGCATAGTGCCTCGTTATTCCACCCAGAGTTGGCCGCTAATATTCGGAACTTGATGGAATATTTTGCTATGCTTCGCGAACCCTGACAGAGGGTTAGCAAGTGCTTAGCGGCATCCTTACCGCGAATGGGCTGTTCGAAGTCCTTCCTCATTTCGGAGAAGAAGGAGGAGAAGGAGGAACAAACCTCTGGTCGGTTGTCCCAGATCGCGGTGGCCCATGCCAAGGCATCCCCTCGTAATAGCCCCATGACGTAGACAATTTTAGATCTCTCAGAGGTGTATGTACAAAGACCAAGGAACATGGTAATAAGAAGGCCTGGCACTTCCCTAAGTCCCCAGCGTAGAGTTCTGGTTCGGGTACTTACTGCTTGATCCCTAGCAACATGCAAGCCCTCCTGATCACCTTTTCAGTAAAATATGTCCCTTGGTCCAAACCAAGGCAAACCAATGTTCTCCAGATGTGTATTACCTCCTCAGTCAGCAAACTCGGCAAAGCAATATGACAAGGTAGGCAGAACTCAGCATGGTTTCCTTAAAGGAAAATCCTACCTGACAAACCTATTACAATTTTTTGAGGAAATTACCAGTAGGCTAGACAAGGGAGATGTAGTGGATGTTGTATATTTGGATTTTCAGAAGGCCTTTGACAAGGTGCCACACGTGAGGCTGCTTAACAAGATAAGAGCCCATGGAATTACGGGAAAGTTACGTATGTGGATAGGGCGTTGGCTGATTGACGGGAAACAGAGAGTGGGAATAAAGGGATCCTATTCTGGTTGGCTGCCGGTTACCAGTGGTGTTCCACAGGGGTTCATGTTGGGGCCGCTTCTTTTTACGTTGTACATCAACGATTTGGATTATGGAATAGATAGCTTTGTGGCTAAGTTTGTTGATGATACGAAGATAGGTGGAGGAGCCGGTAGTGCTGAGAAAACAGAGAGTCTGCAGAGAAACTTGGATAGATTGGAAGAATGGGCAAAGAAGTGGCAAATGAAATACAATGTTGGAAAGTGTATGGTTATGCACTTTGGCAGAAGAAATAAATGGGCAGACTATTATTTAAATGGGGAGAGAATTCAAAGTTCTGAGGTGAAACGGGACTTGGGAGTCCTCATGCAGGATACCCTTAAGGTTAACCTCCAAGTTGAGTCGGTGTTGAAGAAGGCGAATGCAATGTTGGCATTCATTTCTAGAGGAATAGAGTATAGGAGCAGGGATGTGATGTTGAGGCTCTATAAGGCGCTGGTGAGATTTCACTTGGAGTACTGTGGGCAAATTTGGGCTCATTTAAGAAAGGATGTGCTGACGTTGGAGAGGGTACGGAGAAGATTCACTAGAATGATTCCGGGAATGAAAGGGTTAACAAATGAGGAATGTTTGTCCACTCTTGGACTGTATTCCTTGGAGTTTAGTAGAATGAGGGGGGAACCTCATAGAAACATTTCAAATGTTGAAAGGCATGGACAGAGTGGATGTGGCAAAGTTGTTTCCCATGATGGGGGAGTCTAGTACGAGAGGACATGACTTAAGGATTGAAGGGCGCCCATTCAGAACAGAGAAGCGAAGAAATTTTTTTAGCCAGAGGGTGATGAATCTATGGAATTTGTTGCCACGGGCGGCAGTGGAGGCCAAGTCATTGGGTGTATTTAAGGCAGAGATTGATATGTATCTGAGTAGCCTGGGCATCAAAGATTATGCTGAGAAGGCGGGGGAGTGGGACTAAATGGGAGAATGGATCAGCTCATGATAAAATGGCGGAGCAGACTCGACGGGCCGAATGGCCAACTTCTGCTCCTTTGTCTTATGGTCTTATGGACATAGAAATGCATCCATCCAGCTAGTGAAGCATTCAATGATCATAATGGCTCTGTGAAGTCTATCTGAATTTGCTCCCATAGGCCTTTAGGTATTCTGGTGAGCTTTCAACTGCTTTTCCTCTGTCACAGTTTACACAATGTTGACAGAACCTAGCAATATATCTCACCTTCCCCAGCAGCTTCTGCTTTGCTGAGTCTTCATCACATCCTGCCCGATTTGAGCAAAACTATGGCAGGTTTCTAACAATGTATGTCTTAAGCACTCAGGGCTGCCAAACCTTCATCTTCTCACCTCATCGCATCTTTTTGCACTGCACTTGCCTGATCACAGATTCGCTTTCCCCCCATGACAACCCCACATGTTTAAATCTTTCTCCTTTGCCTCTCTGACTATCACTACCTCCCAATTCCTCCATAATTGCCTTAGTTGGATCTGGATAGCAAATATATTTCCCATTTGAAACTCAATGCAGATTGGGGGACCGCCACAACAGACAGGATCTCCCGGTAGCCACCCACTTCAACTTTGCTTCCTATTCCCATTCAGATATGTCCATACACGGCCTCCTCTACTGCCTTGATGAGGCTAAACTCAGGTTAGAGGAGCAACACCTCATATACCGTCTAGGTAGTCTCCAGCCCCTTGGTATGAACATAGAATTCTCCAACTTCCGGTAATTCCTAATCCCTCCCTTCCTCTATCCCTATTTCACTCTGCTCACTCCCCCAGCTGCCGATCACCTCCCTCATGGTTCCGTCTCCTTTTACTACCCATTGTGTTTTCCCCTATTCCTTCTTCATCTTTCCTGCCTATTGCCTCCCTGCTTCCCCTCCCCTATCCCTTTATCTTTCCCCTTACTGGTTTTTCACCTGGAACCTACCAGCCTTCTCCTTCCCACCCTCCCCCCACCTTCTTTGTAGGGCCTCTGCCCCTTCCCCCTACAGTCCTGACGAAAGGTCTCAGCCCAAAACGTTGACTGATCGTTTCCACGGATGCTGCCCGACCTGCTGAGTCCCTCCGGCGTGTTGTGAGTGTTGCTTTGATCCCAGCATCTGCAGATTATTTTGTGTTTCCCATTTGCTCAGAGTACCTACTCTACGGTGCACCTTAATTTTTATGACTGCTGCTTCCCAGGTCAGTTTAGCAGCTTCATCTAACACCTTCACTATTTCCTCATGTTGTATTTGCCCTCCTGATGAAGTTATATACCCTCTCCTTGCCCTAGCTGCCATGCAATCATGTATTACTCTAAAAGTGTACCTACTATCAGTGAAGATAATCACCCTCTGTCCCTTACCTATTTTAAGGGCCTAGTTACCACCTTTACTTCTGCCACTTGTGTTGACCTATGTCCTGGCAATTTTCCTCCTGCCATTAGGTTTATCCACAACAGTCTTTGCCATTTGTGGAGTAAACCATGACACTTCCTGGACCCTTCTGCAAACAAGGTCAACATATCATTTCCATCTAAGGATGTTTCTCCTTTAATTGACTCCTCAGGCTCTTGAATTAGTTCCATGTATTTATGTAGGGATCGTCCTGTCTTCATCAAACTGCCTGTGCTAACCAAGCTATCCCTTATTATCTGTATGTGTTGGTCAACAAGTAACAATACTGTCTCCCACTCATCCGCTGTCAGACCTGCCCCAGGAGGGTGACTGTGCTGCGAGGTGTGTGCAGGACTATCTGACCCATCACAGTAATAGGTTCTGATGCTCCATCAGCCCAAGTTACACAGTCTATTGCTTGCATGCACCTATGTATTCCTGCCGCCATAGGGTCCCATTTTA
Organism: Mobula hypostoma; assembly: GCF_963921235.1. Taxonomy (NCBI): domain Eukaryota; kingdom Metazoa; phylum Chordata; class Chondrichthyes; order Myliobatiformes; family Myliobatidae; genus Mobula; species Mobula hypostoma. The sequence continues at coordinate 71,534,643 of NC_086106.1, forward strand.
CAATAATATGCCACAGACCGCAACTTGTCACCATGTTCTTGGCATAGAACAGAGGTATAAAACTCCACAGATTGTCACAAAAAAAGATGGATCGGTCTTTTTATGTCATGCAAACCCAAAGATGGAGTTCAGCCAGGGTTTGCTTTAGGCATGGAAAGGCCTGATCTACCTCTGGCATTCATTCCATCTGCTCTGCACCCTTCTTGACCCCTCTGATAAAGAGCTTACAGAGGTTCTGCGAACTCAGCATAATTTCCACAAAACTGCAATGATAACTTAGGAGCCCCAAATTCTGATGGATTCCCCTCACTGTGTATGGGATTGGGTGTTCTATAATTGACTCTTTATGTCTCTTGAATATTACTTTTTTGCCTTGTCTAATCTTGTGTGCAAAATGCGCTACTTCAGACTGTTCAAGCTGTGCATTAAAGAAGTGTACCTTCAGTCCTTAATATTCAATAACCTGTAAATATGTACAGTAGTACTTGTGGTTCTCAATTTGTATTGGGATGAGTTCATCTAATTGAGCAAGCATGGATTCTCCCACAATTACTGCACTTAAACTGGCTATTTCCCCTGTTCTTATAATCCTGGGCCACATGACCCCTTCTTCTACATGCAAAACATTCCACATTGGCCTGTCTGTCCTGTCTTACACCTGCCACAATAGCTGCACTTTATCCCATTCTTCCCCCCTCTCTGCTTATGCCCTCGTTGCCCAATTAAGTATATGTTTAAATTTGTTCACAACTTTTATTATCCAGGCCATTTGTAGACCATGCCATCTGAAGTTGCATGTCAACATCATCATCCCATTTAGGCACATTTAGGCTACTATGTTGCTCATACACCTGATGTTTTTGCTCAGCATTATCCTTAACTTACACCTTTGGCTGTGGTTTAACCACGATCCATTTCACCTATCCCTTACCTATGGTATCCTTAAATGGCTCAGTAGTCCCCTCAATTTGTCCTCTGAGGATTGTGTCTCCTCTTAACCCAATTTTTATTTTGGATATGGTCAGCAATGTGGACCAGACCTCCCTGGGTAATTGAGCCTTTATAATGATGTAAGCTCTATTTTATCAAGGGTCAGATGGTAGAATATTCTGCTTGATGGTAGAACAGGCACTTCAGTCCACAGTGCTGTGCCAAACCAACTAAATAAGCAATCAAATGGCAAACTAAACTCATCTCTTCTGCCTATGCAATGTCCATATCCTTCTAAAGTAATATCAACACTAGTAAAGTAACATATGATAAGGTTTATTTGTAATACAAGTTAGAAATTAAACAGTACAATACTACTGGTGTTTTGTGTGTGATGAGACCTGGTTGATCACAAGATCACAAGACAAAGGAGCAGAAGTAGGCCATTCAGCCCATCGAGTCTGCTCCACAGCTCCCCCATGAGCTAAACTTTTCACCCATCTAGTTCCAATTTCCGGCTTTTTCCCCATATCTGGCATTTATAGCGAGAGGATTCAAGTACAGGAGCAGGGACGTAATACTGCAGTCGTACAAGGCCTTGGTGAGACTACACCTGGAGTATTGTGTGCAGTTTTGGTCCCCTAATCTGAGGAAAGACATCTTTGCCATAGAGGGAGTACAAAGAAGGTTCACCAGATTGATTCCTGGGATGGCGGGACTTTCATATGAAGAAAGACTGGATAAATTGGGCTTGTACTCATTGGAATTTAGAAGATTGAGGGGGGATCTGATTGAAACGTATAAGATCCTAAAGGGATTGGATAGGCTAGATGCAGGAAGATTGTTCCCGATGTTGGGGAAGTCCAGAACGAGGGCTCACAGTTTGAGGATAGAGGGGAAGCCTTTTAGGACTGAGATTAGGAAAAACTTCTTCACACAGAGAGTGGTGAATCTGTGGAATTCTCTGCCACAGGAAACTGTTGAGGCCAGTTCATTGGCTATATTTAAGAGGGAGTTAGATATGGCCCTTGTGGCTACGGGGGTCAGGGGTTATGGAGGGAAGGCTGGGGTGGGGTTCTGAGTTGGATGATCAGCCATGATCATAATAAATGGCTGTGCAGGCTCGAAGGGCCGAATGGCCTACTCCTGCACCTATTTTCTATGTTTCTATGTTTCTATGATACCCTGACTAATTAGATACCTGTCAATCTCCTCCTTAAACACCCTCAATGATCGGGCAACGAATTCCACAAATCCACGACCCTCTGGCTAAAAAAAATTCTCCTCATCTCTGTTTTAACTGGGTACTCTCTAATTCTAAGACTGTGGTCTCTTGTCCTGGACTCACCCACCAAGGGAAACAACCTTTCCACATCTACTCTGTCCAACCCTTTCAACATTCGAAATGTTTCTATGAGATCCCCTCTCATTCTTCTATACTCTAATGAATACAATCCAAGAGCCGACAAACTCTCCTCATATGTTAGCCCCTGCATTCCAGGAATTATCCTCGTAAACCTTCTCTGAACTCTCTCCAACATCAGTACATCCTTTCTAAGATAGGGGGCCCAAAACTGCACACAGTATTCCAAATGAGGTCTCACTAATGCCCCACAGAGCCTCATCGTCACCTCCTTACTCTTATACACTATTCCTCTTGAAATGACTGCCAACATAGCATTCGCTTTCCTTACCGCCAATCCAACTTGGTGGTTAACCCTTAGGGTATCCTGCACGAGGACCCCCGAGTCCCTTTGCACTTCCGATTTTTGAATTTTCTCCCCAACTAAATAATAATCTGCCCGATTATTTCTTCTTCCGAAATGTACAACCGTACATTTGTCAACGTTGTATCTCATCTGCCATTTCTTTGCCCACTCTCCTAAACTGACTAAGTCTCTCTGCAACCTTTCCATTTCTCCAACATTTCCTGCTCCTCCACCTGTCTTGGTGTCATCTGCAAATTTAGCCACAAAACCATTTAATCCATAATCCAAATCATTGATATACATCGTAAAAAGAAGCGACCCCTGTGGAACACCACTAGTAACCAGCAACCAATCAGAATAGGATCCCTTTATTTCCACCCTTTGTTTTCTGCCGATCAGCCAATGCTCCACACATTTCAATATCTTTCCTATAATTCCATGGGCTCTCATCTTATTAAGCAGCCTCATATGCAGCACCTTATCAAAGGTCTTTTGAAAATCCAAATACACAACATCCACAGCCTCTCCCTTGTCAATCTTATTCAAGATTACCTCAAAAAATTCCAATAGGTTGGTGAGACAGGATCTTCCCTTCATGAAACCATGCTGGCTTCGGCCTATCTTGTCATGCACCTCGAGGTATTTCATAACCACGTCCTTGAGGATTGACTCCAATATCTTTCCAACTACCAATGTCAGACTAATAGGTCTGTAATTTTCTTCTTGCTGCCTCCTTCCTTTCTTAAATAACGGAACTACATTTGCGACCTTCCAGTCCTCCGGAACCATGCCAGAGTCTATGAATTCCTGGAAGATCATTTCCAATGCTTCCACACTGTCCAAAACTACCTCCTTCAGAACCCTTGGGTGCACCTCATCCGGGCCGGGAGACTTATCTATTCTTAGTCCACTTAGCTTCCCAAGCACTTTCTCTCTAGTTATCTTGACTGCACCTAATTCTATTCCCTGATACCTCTGGCTATCAGGTATATTGCTCATGTCTTCCACTGTGAAGACTGATGCAAAATACTCATTCAGTTCCTCCACCATCTCTTTGTTATCCATTATAATTTCTCCAGCATCATTTTCAATCGGTCCCGTATCTACCCTTGTCACTCTTTTACTCTTCATATATTTAAAAAAACTCTTAGTATCCTTTTTCATGTTAATCGCCAACTTCCTTTCATAATTCATCTTTTCTTTCCTAATGACTTTCTTAGCTTCCTTCTGTAAGTTTTTAAAAGTCTTCCAGTCCTCATTTTTCCCACTAATTTTTGCTTCCTTGTACGCTGTTTCTTTTGCTTTTATTTTTGCCTTAACCTCTCTCGTTAGCCACATTTGTGCCATTTTTCCATTCATGATTTTATTTTTTCTTGGAATATATTTTTCCTGCATTTTCCTTATTTCTTGTTGGAATTTCATCCAATTCTGCTCTGTCGTCCCTCCATTTAGCTTACTTTTCCAATCAACTTGGGCCAGTTCCTCTCTCATACCACTGTAATTTCCCCTGTTCCACTGAAATATCGATACACCTGATACCAGCTTCTCCTTTTCAAATTTGAAACTGAACTCAATCATATTATGATCACTGCTTCCAAGGGGTTCCTTTACCTCCAGCTCCCTAATCGCCTCAGGTTCATTACACAGCACCCAATCCAAAACAGCCGGTCCCCTGGTGGGCTTCTGGACAAGCTGCTCCAAAAAGCCATCCTGTAGGCATTCTACAAACTCCCTCTCCTGAGATCCATTACCTTCCCGACTTTCCCAATCCACTTTCATATTAAAATCCCCCATAATTATCTTGACATTTTCCTTCTGACACGCTTTTTCTATTTCCAGCTGCAACTTGTAGTCCACATCCCGGCTGCTGTTCGGAGGCCTGTATATAGCTGCTATTAGTGTCTTTTTACCCTTGCCATTTCTTAATTCTACCCATAAGGATTCTACCTCTTCTGATCCTATGTCCCTTCTTTCTATTGATTTGATATCGTTACTTACCATCAGGGCCACGCCACCCCCTTTACCTACCTTTCTATCTTTCCTATACACTATGTATCCTTGGATATTCAGCTCCCAATCACATCCATCACTTAGCCATGACTCGGTGATGGCCACAATGTCATACCTTTTAACCTGCAGCTGTGCAGCAAGGTCATCCACTTTATTTCTAATGCTACGTGCATTTAACTACAGTGCATTTAGATCAGTATCTGTTGCCGATTTTGCTATATTTTTATTTTGCAGCAAATTATCCTGTATATTCACCGGCCTGTCCTTCTTGCCATCTTTGCTGCACGGTATTTTTGACTTATTTCTATTTTCCTCTTCCTCGACCCTAACACCTTGGTTTCCTTCCCCTTGTCAACTTAGTTTAAACCCTCCCTAACAGCTATATTAAACAATCCCACCAGGATATTAGTACCTTTTGAGTTCAGGTGTAATCCATCTTTTTTGTATAAGTCATACATTCCCCAAAATAGATCCCAATGATTCAAGAATTTGAAGCCCTGCCCCCTGTACCAGTTACTTAGCCACACATTCATCTGCTTAATTCTGCTATTCTTACCATCATTAGCGTGCAGCTCAGGCAGCAATCCTGATATTATTACTCTGGAGGTCCGGCTTTTCAATTTTCTTCCTAGCTCCCAGTAATCTTTCTTCAGGACCTCCTCTCTTTTCCTGTCTATGTCATTGGTACCAACATGTACCAAGACTTCCAGCTGCTCGCCCTCTCTCCTCAGAATGCTCTGGACTCGATCTGAGACATCCCATACCTTAGCACCAGGGAGGCAACACACCATCTGGGTACCCTTGTCCGGCTTGCAGAATCTCTTGTCGTTCCCCTTACAATGGAATCCCCTATAACTACCGCGTTTCTTCTTGCTCTCTTGGTTTCGGCGCTGGACAGAATGCCAGAGTCTCGTTCACTGTAGTCCTCCTCTGTCAGGTCTGCCTCTTCAACAGTATCCAAAACGATATATCAATTTCTGAGGGGGACTGTCACAGGGGTGCTATCCGCTACCTCTCTATAGGTAGTATCTATCACCTCCTCACTTTCCCTAATTAGCCAAAGGTCATCAATTTCCATCTCCGGCTCCTTAACACGGTCCTTCAGGAGCCTCATCTCAGTGCACCTGGTGCAGATGTAATCCCTGGGGAGGCTGGGAGTTTCCCAGGGTCCCCACATCTGGCACTCCAAGCACAACACTAATCCTAGATGCATACCTCTAATGCTACTGTTTGTACTAAATACCAAAAAAAAATGACAAGGAGTTACAGGCTGGAGGGATGAAACAATTTCCCATCTGAACAGTTTTTTTCCTAATGCAACAGTATGTCCTCCCTGATAATAGGGATCACAGAGATTGTTGGATGGATGGGGGGGATCATTGACAATGCTAAGGGCCTTTCACCAATGAGATCTCCCCTCAGCGTCCATCACTCCAGAAAAAAAACATACAAAAAGCATGTTGAGCTGAGAAAGATAAATAGACTGTGCAGGGTAGAGAAAAAAGATAAAAAATCAAGTTACAATTTCAAAAAGAGCACTAAACTGCATGTTGTTGATGAAAAATCCGATAATGCTGAGAGTGACACAGGACTGAGTAGCCTCACATGTCTTGGCTCTCTTCTTTTCCTTTGAATTAGTTTCATGTTTCGGAGTTATGAAACATTACAGAATCAAAGTTCAATTAACTGGTAACTTAAGGTGAATCCAAACAGTGACTCTTACTGTCACCTCTTGCCTTACTCATTTTCTTCCTCCTCTTTTTGCTCCACCTCTGTCTTCCTCTTTCTGCTGCAAGAGGAAGAGGTATGAAGAGGAAATGGGAAGTGGCACTGAAAGAGTGCAGCTATCAAAGTCGCTTCTCAGACAGGAGTTGATGTGTATCATGAAGGTATTTGTGAAAGTTCATTATCAGAGCAATAGAGACCCTGATATACCTATGAGGAGCAAATGATACATCGAAGCTCAAAGTAAATTTATTACCCAAGTGCATATATGTCACCATATAAAACACTGAGATTAATTTTCTTGCAGGCATTCAAAATAAATACGAGAAATGCAATAGAATCAATGAAAGACCACACTGAACAGAACAGACAAACAACCAATGTGAAAATGACAGCAAGCTGGTCAAATACAAAAAGAAAAATAATAATAATGATAAATAAGCAATAAATATTGAGAACATGAGATGAAAAGTCCTTGAAGGTGAGACCATAGATTACGGGCATAGTTCAGTGATGGGGCAGGTGAGGTTGTATGAAAATATCCTGTCTAGCTCAACAGCCTGATGGTTAAGGGGTAATAACTGTTCCTAAGCCTGGTAGTGTAGGTGCTGAGGCTCCTGTACCTTGTCATGATGGCACAGTGAGAAGAAATCATGGCCTGGATGGCAGCGATTCTTGAAGATGGGACGTTGCTTTCCTATGACAGTGCTCAGGAAATTTAAAGTTACAGACCCTCTCTATCTCTGATCCCCTGATTAGGACTGGCTCATGGACCTCTAGTTTCTTCCTCATGAAGTCAATAATCAATTCTAACGCCGCTCAGCCAGATTTTCAATCTTAGTCCTATGTACTGTTTCTTCACCACCTTTGATCCGGCCAACGACAGCAGTGTCTTTAGCTAACTTAGATACGTCACTGTAGCTGTGCTTTGCCACGCAGTCACAGGTATAAAGCGAGCAGAGCAGGAGGCTAAGCACACAGCCTCATTGTTCACCTATGCTGATGGAGATTATGAAGGAGATGCTGTTGCCAATCCAAAATGACTGGGGTCTGTAAGTGAGGAAATCAAGGATACAGTTGCATAAGGGGGATTGAAGCTTATTGATTAGATCTGAGAGGATGATAGTATTGAATCTCAAACTGTAGTCAATGGGGAGCATCCTGATATATGTACCTTCACTGTCCAGATGTTTCAGGATTGAGTGAAGAACAAATGAAATGGCATCTGCTATTAACTGTAGTGGTGGTAGGGAAATTGGAGTGAATTCAAGATGCTTCTCAGGCAGTTTATTGGTTTCATTGCCAACCTCTCAAAACACTTCATCACAGTGAAGAAGATCATCACTGGATTGAAAATAGGAGAAAACGTATGACTGGGAATCTATAACTCTGATGCTCCACCATAATAAAAACCTACTAAGGACTTTGGCACCCTGAATAGGAGCCAGGAAGAAGGCAAGCATTGCAAAAATTGTTTCTTGAAGTGACATACACAGTTTTTTCAATGGAAGATAGAAAATTATAGGCATCTGTTAGTCTCGTGAGACCATGGATTTGTGCCTTGAAAGGTTTCCAGGGCGCAGGCCTGGGCAAGGTCGTATGGAAGACCAGCAGTTGCCCATGCTGCAAGTCTCCCCTCTCCACGCTACCGATGTTGTCCAAGGGAAGGGCATTAGGATCCATATAGCTTGGCACTGGTGTCGTCGCAGAGCAATGTGTGGTTAAGTGCCTTGCTCAAGGACACAACACATTGCCTCAGCCAAGGCTTGAACTAGCGACCTTCAAATCACTAGACCGACACCGTAACTACTTGGCCACACACCAACACAGATAATAAATTAAATGATTAAATTATATTATATTAAATTAAAAATTAAATAATTGTGACATGGTCCTTCACATGACTCCTAGGGGTATCAGTACATCAGTATTTAATAGAATGTAGTAATCTATTTACTTTAAAACACTGCTAAATAGAGGAGACAAATTGCAGACAATATGTCAAGCATCCAAAAGCTGGTAATGTGTTCCATGGTGTAGCTCGTGAGCTTATGCTGTTGTCAGGAGAATAATGAAGTCCTTTCAAATTGGAAATGACCCTGAAATTTCAGCACAGAAGTGTCTGAATGCTGAGGTGGTTTGATTGTTAATATAAATGAAGCAATGCCAGAGATAGGAAGAAAGAGAAAATAGTTTCAGACAAATGACTGTTTCTCTCCATAAGAAGTAATTATCATACTGAAACCTTTATTGTGATTTAAGAGTTCAAACAGATACCTCTCTCCATGATTTTATTTGTAGACGACCAAAGTGTGTTTGGTTACTTTACAATTCCGATCAGTTGTCAAATTGGACTAAATCTACAGTTCATCTGGTCTTCCCAAGTATCATTGATGCTTATCCATTCAATAGTTGGCAAAAAAATGAAATTCCCAACTTTGGCTTGTGCTTTTAAAATACCTACAAATAATTAACTTTTTTATTTATAGTCTCATTAGTAGGTTCTCTAGAGACAGGCAATGTATATAAAAAACTGAGAAATAAGTGAGAAACTGTTCAAGAATGCAAAAGACCTCTAAACCTCAATGATCATTGAGAAACCCAGTGACTTTCTGCATTAAGATTCAAAAATGATCTCTTCCAAAAGTGATACATATAAATTTTGCTTTTCTTGCTAGCTTCTGGGATCTTTCACAATGTGAAAATAATGAATACAATTCTGAAGTTTTAAATTTGTTTCTCAAAGTTCAACCCTATGTCTCATCGTGAGAGGTGAAAACAGGTAAGCCTGGCCATCAGGGCTCTGGAGGATGTACAGGCCAATCCCCTGTAGAGTGGATACAATGGAATACAGAAACATTGATAAACTACAACCAATATCTTGCATATTAACAATGAAAATGGAAGGTCATCAATGGCCAAAGAAGAAAGCATTTAATTTGCAGCAAAATATTCCTGATGTCCTGAGGTTGTTAATTATTTTCTATTTGATATTTTCGTTACTCAGATAAGCATTAACCTCTTTTATGAATAATCCTGGATCTTCACAAATCATTACAGATAAAATGCTGGAGGAACTCAGCAGGACAGGCAGCATATATGGAAAAGAGTACAGTCAACGTTTTGGACTCTTCCACAGATGCTGCCTGGCCTGCTGAGTTCCTCCAGCACTTTGTGTCTTGCTTGGATTTCCAGCATCTGCAAATTTCCTCTTGTTTGTGATTGGATCTTCACAAAGAATAGCTGCTTTGCAGTTCTGTTGTGTGAAAGTGGAAAATGGAAGAATGCCTGGAAATTAAAAGTGGCTTCACTGTTAAATGAAATGTTACAAGATTATTCTTGGGATTGAAACATTGAACGCATCACAACTACAAATATTTAAATTAACAAGAACTTTAATTTGAAGATAGATGATCCATACGTACAGTAAAATAACAAAGAGTGGTCAATCACCTCTAGTTTTAATATCCAAAGTTTGGTAAAACTCAGAGCTCCCTTTGTATATACTGTATTATGCCTCAAAACAGAAGAACTTATCAAGTTTTATGTCTTGGTAAAAGTTAATGTTCTTGAGGATTCAGTACACTAAAACAGAAAGCGTTCAATCTGTTTGTTTTAACTTTGAACTGACCTCCCCAAAGGTGGAATTAATGAGTGTAGACATACTTCCCAAGACTACTCTGTCACATAAATCACCATGACCTTGACAATGCAAAGCACAATAATTCATTATTTTTTAACTATCAAAAAATTCAACAATCTTTAAGTTTCAATATATTTTATTTTCCAATGCATTTGCAATTATAAAAGCATGTTCTTACTCTGGTGAATACAGAAATTATATTACAAATTTATGATCATACTGTATATGATGCAAGAGAGTAGTAATTGTCCCATCAAATTATTTGTTGTCACTAGGTTTTAAAAGCAAGTCAACCCTAATTAAAATAATGGGATGGTTGAACGACAACTTATTATTGTAATCAGCTTCTGCTCTTGCCTGGAAGAACAAAATCACTGCTCCGTAACTGTCACCTCACTCATCCCATTTCATAAGGTTAAGGCACAAGCATACAATGAAACCAGTTTCAATTCTCTTTGGATTAATTCAAAGCTATTTTGTTTAGTCGAGTATTCTGCAGCTGCACTTTCATATGAGATACCAGGTGTATGGAGTGGGTGAGGTAAGGCTACTGTGAAATAGCTGCAAGCAATTCTGTTTCAAGGGTAAATTTCACTATTTTATATATTTTAGGTAGCTATATACAAAGCTATTTTGGCAAGTTTATTGAAGAAACTAGCCACAGCATTAAATTTTAATCCACTTCCAATTAACGGAAGAAGCCAATTTAGGATCTTTCTAAAACAGGATATGTAGCTACATAATACACTGCTGTTACAATGTACAAGGAGAAGGTGGTTACAAAGAAACCCTAACTTTTAAAAACTAACCTTTCTAGTGCTATTCATTCTGCAAGCATTCCAATTTTCATGGAGGAGATCAAGGACAGCACTGAGCAAACTGTACTAATGCCACTGACCTTCATTCTTCGCCTTGGAGTTGTGCTTCTGTAATTGGCATGAACCCAGGGGTATTTAAGCAGAGGTTAAAAGTATAAGTACACAAATTATGCATTCTTATAGTGGATCTGAGCTGCAGAAATGCACGTACAGTATCTTCATAATGAATTAGTTCCAGAAATGTCGGGGGATTTTTTTTCCCAGGTATGCATCTATTCTGCTCGGTTATAAATCATCAAAATGAGTTCCATAGTCACTACAGAACACCACAGTCAAGCAAACTGCTCAAGATTTTCACAGGTTCTTACAACAGATTATTGGTCTAATAAGTTGCTTATGATTGTTTGTAAAATTTTATTTTTATGATGCTTTGATATTAAGCTTCCTCAGTCAAACCAATGTCAATGTTACATTATAAACAAAATAAAATACATGTTAATTCCAAAATATGTATGTTATATCTCTGTAATTATATATATAGTGAACAAAAATACAAATATTTTTTATGAAATATCTCTTTGGCATCCAAATCTTTATAAGACAACTGGAGAGAGGATTCCAAATTTACATCTGATTCTGCTTGTTCCAAAAAAGCTGGTATAAATTTTCTCTTGAAACTGGTTAATTAAGTTCTTGTGTCTCAGAGTACATCCACCTTTATGAGTAATGGCCAAGCAGAAGTATTACCATTAGGCACTAAGAGCTGGAAATACTCCAAGTGGTATCGGACCAATCTAAAATAACAAATAAGATTAAAACCCTCACTTTAAAAAGGGAGGATATACAGTATAAATGTAGCAAATGAGCAACAAGTTAGTCAGAATTAAACAAAAGACAGATGCCGGTTTGGGAGTGCCCATTACAGTAAGACAAGTTGTTAGAAGATATCACCCAGATCCCGAACATATCAGTTTTTCTTTTATTCGTTCACCCTCTGTGCATTTTTTTTTGTTTGTTTTCAGTAAAATTTCATCTCTGAGATTCATTTCAAGCCTGAACTTTTAAGGATTCTTCTTCAAGCCATGTTTTTGTCAAAATCTTTTGTCTGATGTGGTGATTACCAGCTGATTTTAACCTCCTTCCATTCCAGGAGTAGGGTGGGTTCAGGAGACAGCAGCAATGCATTTGCCAGACCACTTGCAAGAAGCATAGGATTAATAGATTGTTCCTGCTTCTTTTCGGATTCATTAAGATGAGCAAGAGGCATAATTTTATAAGTGGCTCTATTGAGGGGAATGTTGCAGGCGGAGTATTTCATCGACTTGGGAGGTGGCTGTCGAGTAGAGGAGGGTGGGTGAACAGAAAACAGAACAGGGAAATGCCATAACTGCTCCTCACTATGGTAACAAATTGATGGAATGTCTTTGCTGATATTGAAGGTCATCTCTCATTTTGGCTAAGAAACCCTGAAGGACAATCTTCAGCATGTTCAAAGACATTTCTTGTTGACAGGTGGTCTTGATTGTATAATTCCTTATGACTTGGCTTCTTTCCAGGTGTCATCAGCTCCTTTTGATGCCCATGTATCCACCCTTCCATAAATAGTGAAGGAAAGATAAACTTCCATAGGATGAATGCAGATGGCAACTTCCAGGGAATTTTGTGGAGATCTGTACAAAAGATCCTCCAGCAGACACAAGCATTTGCCATTGATGGCAGGGAATTCCCTCTAGTTACTAATCATTTCAAGGCATCCGAGCAACCTTGATAGTTACATGCATGCAATCAATTAATCTCTGCACCGATGAGGTGCCAGCTGGTGTATAAATATTCAGTCATCTTTCCAACATTTTTTTTTGGACTTTATTGCAAGTTCAATCTTAGAAAGAATCTAAAAGTATAGCAGCCACTTTATCAACAACTGGGAAAGCAGTAACTAGGACCAGTGCTGTTACAAGCTGCCGCAGGTACAGCCACTAAATGTGTGATATACTATATCTCTGGAAACACAAACCATCTACCTATGTTCAACAGCTTTTCCTCAGCAGGTGTTATGGCTTCTTGCAAGACAGACCTCACTCCTGTGTAGCTGCATCTAAGTGCAAAGCAGGCTGACATTTGTGTTGTCCTTCGATGTCCTCCTCAGTGTCCCAGAATGCATGGTGACATGGGTGTGGAGAGCTGCAAATTATGATAAAGAGTATACTGAAACTTTCTCTATAGTTCTTTAACTAAGTTTAGAATGTAACTTCTGTCAGGGAGAATTTCACTGTACCACTCAAGAAACCAACTGTAAGTCTTCAATGTTTACTACGAGATTTGTTTGTTAACTCATAAATTTTTGTCGGTGCCACTATTATTTTGCCCTGGTTTTACTGACAAATTGCAGTAGCATTAAGATCTCCATGAACATTGAGAGAAATTAATGAAAAATTAACATAATTCATTTCTCCCTGTCACAACCATGGACTCTACTGTAGGGTCTATGCTCCCCACAGGTGGTCTGCTCAGCAGATTCAGCAAATATGCTCATGAATATGCATGTTCCAGCTATTACTGTTTCATTACGGTGGTATTTAACTCCTTTCTTTTTAGTGTTGCCTTGTTGAGACTTGAGCAAAGCACAACACCATTATGCTCCCTGCTTACATGCGTCCTTGTCTGAGAAAGAAGACTACTGTTTTGACTGAAGCTGGAAGGGAGCGGTATTCATTTAGTGTTTTGGTATTGCTTTCAGCCACATTGTTGGCATTTTACTTTCAGTTTGAGAGTTTTAGTTAATGGCCTGTTGGCCTAGCATGTATAGTTTTCCTGTCCCTTAAAATTCTGCAAAGTTCTCATTAAAGTCAATGAACTGTTGATCTGCTTCAGTGTCTCTGCACTTAGGCCATATCTGAACATTCTGACAGCAAGTCTCGACCAGAAAAGTGGATCTAGCAGAGAGAGAACAGCTGTCCTTGGCCGTGAGATTCATTAGCCAGTTAGGGGGCAAGTTACAGATGATCAAATCTGTTCTGGGAGAAGTTACCGGAACAATGTGGCAGATAATCTCACGTCGACAAGTCCAGTCTCATATGCCGCGCAGCATCTATGGAAAGGAGTAAACATTCAACCTTCCAGAGTGAGAACTTTCATATAATCCTTTTCATAGATGCTGCCTGGGCTGATGAGTTCCTTCACCACTTTGCGGGTGTTGCCTGGATTTCCAGCATCTGCAGGTTTTCTCATCTTCTCACAGAAATTTCATTACACATTGCTAACTGACTTTCCAAGCCCAGCCTGGTCATTTTGTTGATGATCATGATCCCCCTCATACCCCATCCGTTATTTATTTATATACACACGTTCTTTCTCTCTCTCTCTCTCCTTTTTCTCCCTCTGTCCCTCTGACTATACCCCTTGCCCATCCTCTGGGTTTTCCCCCCTCCCCCCTTTTCCTTCTCCCTGGGCCTCCTGTCCCATGATCCTCTCATATCCCTTTGGCCAATCACCTGTCCAGCTCTTGGCTCCATCCCTCCCCCTCCTGTCTTCTCCTATCATTTTGGATCTCCCCTTCCCTCTCCCATTTTCAAATCTCTTACTAGCTCTTCCTTCAGTTAGTCTTGATGAAGGGTCTCGGCCCGAAAGGTCGACTGTACCTCTTCCTAGGGATGCTGCCTGGCCTGCCGCATTCACCAGCAACTTTGATGTGTGTTACAAACCAATCCTCATAGAGGGATCAGAAGTGGAGAGAGTGAACAGTTTCAAGTTCCTGTGTGTTAAGTTCTCCAAGGACCTAAACTGGTCCAAATATATCCATGCACCTGTAAAGAAGGGAAGACATCGACTGTACTTCATTAGGAGTTTGAAGAGATTTCGTATGTCAACAAAGAACACTCAGAAACTTCTGTAGATTTACCATGGAAAGCATTCTGACAGGCTGCATCACTGTCTGGTATGGTGGGGGAGCTACCGCAAAGGACTGAAAGAGGGTGGTAAACATAGTCAACTCTATCTTCTGTACTAGCCTACAAAGTACATAGGTCATCTTCAAGAAGCGGTGTCTCAGAAAGGCCGTGTGCATTATTAAGGACCCCCAGCACCAATGACATGGCCTTTTTTCATTGTAACCATCAGGTAGGAGGTACAGAAGTCTAAAGGTACACAGTCAGTGATTTAGGAACAGCTTCTTCCCCTCTGCCATCTGATCCCTAAATGGACATTAAACCTGTGAACACTACCTCGTTTTTTTTAATATATATTATTTCTGTTTTTGCATGATTTTTAATCTGTTCAATATACACATACTGTAATTAATTTATATTTACTTTTTTTTCCTTTGTGTTATGTATTGCATTGAACCGCTGCTGCTAAGTTAACAAATTTCAAGACCTGCCGGTGATAATAAACCTGATTCTGAAATTCTATTCCCAGTCTCATCTGGAACACATCCAGAATGTCCAGAGTGTTCTCAGGCGGCTCCTTGAGAGTAACCTGTATGCCAAGCCAGAGAAATGCCAATTTCATAAAAAACAGGTGTGGTCTTTGGGCTATAAACTTACCCCTTCCAGTGTTCCAATGGTCTAAGTAAAGTTCAGGCAGTTATGGAGTGACCCAAACCACCTTCAGTCAAACAGGGGCGGCATTTCATTGGGATTGTGAACTTTTTATCACCACTTTGTCTGGAATTTCAGCTCTATTGCGGCTCCCGTACTTTCACACACCACGAAGACTTCTGTAGGATTCTATTGGACAAATGAGGCAGACCAAGCATTCTTGGAACTAAAGCAACATTTCACCACTGCCCCCAGGCCCATCCCGCTGTTCATTGTCAAGTTGGATGCACCAGATTTTGGCATTGGAGTTGTACTCTCCCAGTGCTCTTCTGCTGATAATTGGCTGCACCCTTGTGCCTTTCTTTCCTGCCACTTGACTCTAGCCGAGAGTAACTACAACGTTAGGAACCAAGAACGTCTGGCTGTCAAGGAGGTCCTGGAGGAATGGCGACACTGCCTGGATAGGCAGAACATCCTATCTTGGACTGGACAGCTCACAAGAACCTCTCCTACATTCAGGATGCTAAGAGACTCAACTCCCATCGAACCCATTGGGCACTCTTCTTCACCTGGTTTACTTTCATCCTCACATATTCTCCCGGCAGCAAGAATACCAAGACCAGCGCCCTCTCCTGGCAGTCTAATAGGTCTGCGGACAATGCCGATCCAGAACCCATCCCTCCTCACTTGTGCATTGCTGCGCCGGTGATTTGGTGAATGGAAGTGGGGGTGAGGACTGCCCAACAGTCAGCTCCAGGCCCAGGTGGGGAGCTCCCAACTGGCTGTTTGTCCCTGATTCGGTACACCCCAAAGTGCACCGTAGCAGGGACACTCTTCCCTTCTGGTTGGCTATCCAGGAATTGAACAGATCCTGGAGTTTATCAAAAGATGATTTTGGTGGCCATCTATGTCCCAGGATGTCCACAACTTCGTATCTGCTTGTCCCACCGGTGCTCAGAACAAAATGTTGTGCCAGCGCCCTGTGGGTCTGCTGTGTCCGCAGCCTGTGCCCCACTGCAGTTCGTCCCACCTCTTAGTGGATTTTGTCACTAGGCTGCCCCCTCTCCACCCCCGTCTAATGGAAACACTACTGTTCTGGTCATTGTGGATCAATTCTCCAAGGCTGCCCACTCATTGTCCTCATTTAGCTCCTGTTGCCCTCATGGCTCAACGTGTGTTCAGGCTGCACAGTTTCCCTCAAGACCCAGTGTCTGATAGTGGACCACAGTCCACATCACACTTTTGGAAAGCTTTCTGTTCTCTTATAGGAGCCATGGCCACCCTCTCATCTGGTTTCCATCTTCAATCTAATAGCCAGACTGAGAGGGTGAATCAAGAGTTGGAGATGACCCTGTGCTGCCTTGCCTCTTCCAGCCCCACGTCCTGCAGCTCCCAATTTGTTTGGTCAGAGACTGCCCACAATGACCTCCAGGCATCCTCCACTGGTATCTCTTCCTTTGGAAGTCAGAAGCGATTCCAGCCACAGCTCTTCCCTGACCAGCACATTGATGTGGGAGTTCCTGCTACTAAACAGCTGATCCGCATTACAAGTGCTCCTAGAGGTGAGCCAGGGCGTCTCTGCTGCACGCTCAGAAACAACATGCCGAGCAGGCAGATCAGCTCTGCTGATAGGTGAGGCCATTCAAGGCAGGAGAGAAAGTCTGGCTGGCATCATGGGATCTTCCCCTGAAGGTAATATGGATCGTGCCTTCCAGCATCAGTCTATGTGTCCCTGTAGGCGGACTGTGCAGCAGGTTCATCAAATGCGCTCGTGAGTATGCACGTTCCAGCTAATTAATTTCATTAGGGCAGTACTTAACTCCCTTCTTTTCGTTGTAGTCTTGTTGAGACTTGACCAAAACACAGTGATGTTATGCTTCCTACTTACTTTCATCCTTGTCTGAGAAAGAGGACTATCATTTCGACTGAAGCTGGAAAGGAGCAGTATTTGCTTAGTATTTAGATTTTGCTTTCAGCCATAGCGTTGGCATTTTACTTTCAGTTTGAGAGTTTTGTCAATGGCCCTGTTCAGCCTAGCATTTATTGTTTTCCTTTCCCTTAAAATTCTGCAAAGTTTACATCAAAGTCAGAGAACTGTTGATCCACTTCAGCGTCTGTCTCTCTGAGCAGTTGGGTTATATTCAAATGTTCTGACATTCCCTTTGGGAATCCCCCAAGCAATCTGATGTACTTGGGTCAAAAATGAGTTGATTTAGTATCTTGATTTAGTCGATTTTTCTGCAATTAATGGTACACCTATCCCTATTTTTTGGCAGAAACCATTCCTCCATATCTTGGATTCCCAAATACATGGCAATAATCAGCATCTACCTGCATAATTACAAGGTTTGCTTCTCAATGTCCTTGTCATGATGATGATGCCAAATATATGGCAGCTGCAATCATTGAGAGTGGCAGGGGTTAACATTTGTGAGACAACTACCATGTGTCATAGTCTAAACCATGAGCTCCTTTATTTACTGCACGTTCCTCAAGACAAGTTGGCATTCTCCCAGCAAAATATTGGCCAAAGCTAACTCCTCAGAGAAAACATGTCAACATCTATGTGACATTCACAGACTGCACAGTCCCGTGACAGTGATAATACCACTGTAGATGTTTTCAAATCGTCCTCCTAAAGACTTTGCTGCTTTCACTTGAATGATAGGTTCTTTCAAGATGGAGACTAAACTGGTCAGCTGAAGGTTTGCAGAAGGGCTGCCAGAGCTGCTATGAGCAAAACTGGTCAAGTTATTTAATCCACTCTAGGTTATAGTTCAATTAAGAAAAAAATAATGACTACGCACCCAGAATAGGTTTATGGCTAGATGAATCTCACTTTTGCAATCACTTGTGTCATTTTTCTTCATGGAATTTGAAACAAGAGGGGTAGCTATTCAGTGAGGTAGCTACTTTCCTTCTTCTCATCTTCCTAATGGAAGGACAACTTTGATGAATGAAATTATGAAGTGAAACAGCCAAAACATTTTTGCACTCTATTTCACCTGCCTGCTTTTCAACAAAACCACAGAGAAAGGATCATAATACGCTGCTAGTGCAGTATCCAAAATTAAGATCGTAAATTTATAGAGGCTCTGTAACTTAGTGATGTTAAATTTAAATTTAAATGTATAGTTAACTCAAGCAAAAAGCTCAGAAAGTTTTTTCTCTAATATCTCAAGTGCAATTTCTTTCTGATGCTGTGAGCTGGAGCAAGAGATACCACAGGACATTATCTTTCAGCTGCCTCCACTGAGATATGCTAACTTGATACATAGTTACAGGAAAAACAAGTGATAGATATTTATGGCAAGTGGAAGATAGGCTAAAGATATTTATGTAAAAATACACCACAGTCAGAGAAGAGAACCATGGTTCTGTCAGTAAATGTGCATTTAAGTTAACAATTCAAGCCCATCTATTATCATAATCTTCTGTCTGCTGTAGCATCATTTATCATGCACCACAAACTCTTTCTTTATACCTCCCACCAGGAGGTTACAATGACTGACAGACTGCCGTGTTTGTCCTTGTACAGACTGTAAGGTTTCTTGTCTTTTTATTGACAGTTCTCCTGACATCATTTGAGACAGTTGAAAAGGAAACAAATCAATGCCCTTTTTAGATCTTAAAAAGAATACTTCTTTTAAAGCTCTAATATAATTTAATTTAAAAATACATCACACGAATATTTTTCCAGCATATCACCAGACATGTTGAGATTCATTTTTTTATCTGCTTATTTCATTTATTATTAAAAAGGCATAAGCACATGTGAGGCTAAGAGGTGATTCTAAACCTAGTACTAAAAGACAGAAGATATTCAGTGCCATAACTGCAGCAAGTGCTTTCCTGAGCTCGGTATCAAAGCTCAGGAAGGTGTCTTGGCTGGCTTGGATGAGCTGGGTGAAGGGCCTGTTTCTACACTAAATCAGTCCATGGCTCTATAACATTGCTTTTCTATGTCTGGGTTCGTGTCTTTGAAAACAGAGCTGTGCATGGAAGTCTCCCCCAGGATGGACTTAATTGGAAAGTAGCTCTTATCTCAATTAATTGTTGGCCCAAATACACATCACAAAACAACTGAATACTTGGCACAAATTAGCAGACGGTCCTAGAGAGCACATTAAGGTACCTAGAATGAGAAATGCAGAAATCTACACCAGTGGACATCTGACTCTGCAATTAAAAGACTAATAAATGTATGGAATAGCAGAATATAGACATTAGAAAACTAAAACTGCTGTTCATTATTTCCTGAGTACCTTGTCAGCTGCTGAAGCTCTCCGCAGATAGCACACACTAATGGTATTACTCCATAGACCATGTTTTTGATGACAGGTGAACAGTAAATTTACCGAACAGCTGACTCCACTGCCAAACTGGAACAATGTGACACTAGGAAAAGGTCTCAAACCGTAAACAAACACATTGCTGTGTCGGTGTTTCAGAATGAAAGAAAATATTTAGAAATTACTTCAATCTACCTTTCAAAACCGCTTATTCTGAATCATCCATCTGCCACGTTTCTAATTGTCTATTATTGTTGTGCTGCTCCTTCCTGCTCCTTGAACTCACGAGATTCACATCCATCATTTTGCCTTTCACATTCTGAGTTCTCTCTTTTATTTTAAGCTCTGTTAGTCTCTTGAAATATTGTCCCTTTCTGCTTCTTACAAAATTATTCACCCTCTTTTCTTTTCTCTTCTGGCTCCTTTTTTACTATGTTTCACACAATATGCACATCTAAATAGATGTTTTCATGACCTCCAGAAGCCCCAAAATGTTTTGCAATTAATGAAGATAATCAGCATTGCAATAGAATAAAATATAGTTTGTTTTGCTTACTGCTTAATTCTCTTCCTGTACCTCAGTAGTAGTTTTCATTCAACACCTTTTAGTTTTTGGAATGGATGATTACAGTTTCTATGAGCTGATGGTGTCCCTTATGAACTTTGTAGCAGAAATTCATAATCTTTTATATGCTTCCCCTTTTGTGATCTCTGAGGTTCTCATAACAGTATGATTACTTTATGAGTTACAGGAAAGTAAACAGCTTATTTCATTTCCTTGAAACATATCTAAGGGTAATAACCAAAGCTCAGAATACCATTAAAGTTCAGGATATTTTTGTTCAGTCTTCAGAATTTCCTTTGATGAGAAAAAAGTAACAGAAAATGATCCACGAAAAAATCCCTCCACATCTTTATTGCCAAATTTTTCAGTTTGCTAACTTACTTGGCTGGATTCAGACCATGGTCTCTCTTTCGAATGCAGCTGAAGAAAAACAAAAATTAAGGGTGAACTCAAATATCATTCAATTTTCAGAGGCAATCTCCTTAACGAAAGCAAAACAGCAGTAAAATTTTAAGCTACCTCTCCATCTTAGCTGCTGGTCGAGCTTAAACTGCTTTGTTCTAAAGAATAAATTAGGGTTGAACTAAACAAGCAATAATGCAATTCATTATATGCATAATATTGACTGGTAGCTCATGTGGTCATGATTGGTTTTCATAGCAGTGTTTTATGATTACAATATGGATTTACAGCATTCTTATTCTCATTGCATATATGTTTTAAATAAAAATAGGATGTCATAACATTGAGGAATTACTTCTCAATATGTATTTTAGCTCAAAGTATTAAAATATTAATGATGAAATAGATTAAATGACAAAATAGGGAATCATAATGGAAGATTCATTCATTCACCTTGGCCTCCTCACCAAACGATCCCTGTAAAAAAGACTTAAATTTACATAATGCAGTTTATGATTGTAGGATATTCTAAATGGCTTAATGGCTAAAAACTGATTTAGAAATATAGTTACTGTTAAGATGCTTAGGAAAGTGGCAAACAGTTTCCACACTGCAGTTTCCTGCAATGTTTGAACCACCACAGTAACATAACTATCAACTTCGATTCAGAGCAGGGTGATTGATGAACTTGTGTCTTTGATTGCAAGCACTAACCCATAGTGCAACAATCAGATCCCCATCAAAGTCTCACTGGCAGAATATTGGTGTGTAATTGAATAGCCAGTTTGCACCTATTCTGTGCTAGGTACAATGCAGAAATTTTTTACCCTACCAGTATTAAACTTTCATTGAAAAATAGAATTAGGTATTAAATAACAGACCAACTATATTTTGATCAATACTGATTAATAATATAACTTGCAACACACATGAAAGTCATGTGTGTTGCTTGAAATTCCAGCGTCTGCAGATTTCCTCGTGTTTGCGTAATAACATAACTTGTTTATTTTTCTCCAAACTCCTATTCAGACTCCTCATGGGTACCTCCCAGCTACTGTTGTAAAGTTTCTTTTCTAGGGAGGAATATGTTCCACCATTATACTATTCTGGGGCTGTCATGGGCTGTCTGATACAATGAGTGAGGAGGCAATGGAGTGTGAGCAACCTGATTTTTGACAAACCTGGAGGAGGCCCGATTGCAGCTTTCATGTCCTGTACAGCTCCACCAGTGTTATATACTTTAACAAGAAATAATGAATTATGTAATCCGTGAACTGTTTTGTATTTCTTCTGTATTACTTACCAGTGCACTGCACTCAGTGTAAAGAAAAAACTTTGTATAATTCATCAAGCATAAGGCACAATCTGGAACAATAATATTGAGCCACAGACTTTAGTCTGCAAGTCCAATTCATAAATAGTGCTCTGTGAAACATACAATACAACTCCCCATGCACCCATGCGCTTCCCTTTAACACCTTTGAAGGATGAGGAAAGCATTTTGCCTCTGGAGCTTTGTAACATGGATGTCTTGCAGCATGTGAGAAGAAACATGACTCATAACTTTAAACACAAGAGGTTCTTCAGATGATGGAAATCCGGAGCAACACACATAAAATGTTGGACGAACTCAGCAGGTCAAGCAGTGTTGATGGAAAGGAATAACCAGTTGATGTTTCGGGCCAGGACCCTCCATCGCTAACTGTATTTAAGTTGAAAAGTTTTTTTTGTTATTTCTCCTCATTATGGAATTTGGAAAATATTCAGTTTTCTAACAGCATGGCTGAGCATATGTAAGCATCAGGTAAACAACAGTTGAGCACTTAAAGAACCACCATGTGTCTTTTATTCTGCCGGCTTCACCCATCCACCAGAGGGAGTTAACATCTATACAAGACACCATCTCTCAAAGGAAATTGTACAGAGGTTATACTTCAGACATTACAGGTGCACCAGGCAAGATTTGCATATAGTTCTCATGCAAGGCAGATGAAAATTCAATAATTTGGAAACCTTCCTTTAAGCAATCAATGTGATGGGCATCTCTCTCTATCTGCATTTACGAACCGGCTGCTGTTTTATCATTTGTGCACTGACCCATGGGAAATAGGTCAGCACATTTGCAGAAAACTCTCTATTCCCACTTTTGGTTATCATGGAGATAAATAAAAACGAGGGTGTGGAAGTTATAGAACAGGAAATGGGACTGTGTGAAAAATGAGGTATGGAGAAGGCACAATAAGTCTAAGTCTCCTACTCCCTCGCCATAATGGATTGTATGCCAGTACCCTCAAGCCCTCGTGATCACTGACAGCATTGGATTGACAGATTCTGTGGTGAGCGACTGAGAGTCAATGTGACCTTGGACTTCATAGAGAAAAGAGTCCAGGTGACCAAAATATTTCAAGCTAATTCAAGATTGCCTGATGTCATTTCCAATACACAAGTATAAAGGATAAATAAATGACTGTTACACTGGATCTGACGAAGCACAAAAAGAAACACAATGAGAGATAACAAAATAAAAACATGATAAATATAAATACAGTACATAAGATACCCTATATACATAAACTGATTGTCTGTCAATAAAGTGATGCCAGGAACAGGAATGCCCTTGATGATGGATTCTGCTTTCCTGCAACAGCGCTCCGTGTTGATGTGCTCAAAGGATGGGAAGGCTTTACCAATGATGGACTGGGCTGCATCCACTATTCTCTGTAGGCTTTGCCATTTAAGGGCATCAGCATGGATTGCTACTCTATGAAAATGCCAATGGTTTGAGAACTGATTGTTAGTATGAATCCCATACACAAATTGCACAGTAAAAAATCAATTATCAGTTTGTCCAACTTTTAGGCACTGAAGAGTGAAATAAATTTAAAAAAAGGAATGATCAAAGTGATCATGGAATACAGAGGTGGAAACTGGAAAGAAATTTTTATTGCTAACTATTTATTTGCAGATCAAAATTTAAATGGACCTTAAGTCAGAATATTGGTATCATACAGGTTTTGGGTAATATGTTACCAAAATCTACCCAAAGGCAAGAATGAAAACTGAAATAGGGACTGCAAATTACTCTAGGAAATTCCCACAACAATGTTGCATCAGGGGTCTGGTATAGTGCAGGATTTGAGATCTCAGAGGATTAGGAAGACAAAGATCAAGGCAGCAAAGAGGGAGGCAGGTTGCTTGAAAATTATTTTGCTTTTGATTCTAAGTACTTGTTGTCTTTTTAATTGTTTTATTTTTAAATACTCAATTATTTACATAAAACATAATACTTTTTAAGTGTCTCCAAATGTCAGCAACAACTTGAAATCAGTAATCATTTGCATAGTCTGCAAAGTCCAGGTTTTCCAACTGTTAAAGACTAACAGAGGCCTTTGGGAGGTAGAGCTCATGCAATCCCCACTACAGGCGCTAAACCATAGAATGAATACTTGAAACTGCACTCTAGCATACGGAGTGGCAGAACGATCAGCTCTCTGTATCTAACCCAGTTAAATACAATTGTTGGCAAACAAATGGCAAGGATTCTTGCCAAGGAGATTTGGTTAAAATTGGGATGGGGAAACGTGACATTGGATTGACATAATCCTGTGCTCTGATGACAAATGAGAAACAATTTGCAACACCCTGGGATGGCACTGTGGTGCAGCTGGTAAAGCTGCTGCTTCAAAGCTACAGCAACCTAGTCAATCCTGACTTCCAGAATTGTCTATTTTCGGCTTGCACATTCCTACTGTGGCCATATGGGTTTCCTCTGAGCGGTCCGATTTTCTCCCATGTGTCAAAGACGTACAGATTGTTGGGTTAATTAGCTATTGTTAACTGTTGTTATTAGGCATGACTGAGTGGTAGAACCAAAGATGGGTGTGGAAATAGAAATATGAGGAGAATAAAATAAAAGGCATGAATGTTCAGTTAATGTCAGTAGGAGCATCATAGGTGATGTGCAATTCTATCAGTGAAAGGACATCTATCCATGCTGTTTGATTCTGTGACTCTACACTAGAGTACAAACATGCTGTTTAGATCTGCAGCCTGCACCCACCTCTTTCATGCAATAGAGTGACCAAATTAAGTCTGAATGCAAATAACCTGTCTAATTCAGAGATTCAGAATGCAAAAACCCGGGGGAATGTAATTCAATGTAATTCTTGACTAGCATTACTGGAGCAAGAAATTTAGCCAACCATGCAAACTTTGGAAGTGTTCACCAATCACTCTGACTTTTGTACTTTTCAATAAGCTTCAAAGGTTCCTCTCCTGCTATTTATTTCCTTTTTTGCTAACACCCTTCCAGAGCTTAACAACAAGCTTTTGTTTCTAAGTCTTCTAATTTTCCATTTGGTCTGTTTGGTAGGATAACACATTTTAGAAAGCAAACACGAGGAAACCTGCAGACGCTGGAATCTCAAGCAACAAACACAAAAAATGTTGGTGAACACAGCAGGCCAAGCAGCATCTATAGGAAGAGGTACAGTCGACGTTTCGGGAATGGGACATGGAATTAAAATGTGTGGCCACTGGGAGATCTTGCTTTCATTCCCATTCCCATTCTGATATGTCTATCCACGGCCTCCTCTACAACGAAGATGAAGCCACACTCAGGTTGGAGGAACAGCACCTTATATTCCGTCTGGGTAGCCTCCAACCTGATGGCATGAACATTGACTTCTCTAACTTCCGTTAATGCCCCACCTCCCCCTCGTACCCCATCTGTTATTTATGTATTTATTACTTTTTTTTTCTCTTTTTTCTCCCTCTGTCCCTCTCACTATCACTCCTTGCCCATCCTCTGGGTTCCCCCCTACCTTTCTTTCTCCCTAGGCCTCCCGTCCCATGATCCTCTCCCTTCTCCAGCCTCGTATCCCTTTTGCCAATCTACCTTCCAGCTCTTAGCTCCTTCCCTCCCCCTCCTGTCTTCTCCTATCATTTCGGATCTCCCCCTCCCCCTCCCACTTTCAAATCTTTTACTACCTCTTCTTTTACTTAGTCCTGACGAAGGGTCTCAGCCCGAAACGTTGACTGTACCTCTTCCTATAGATGCTACCTGGCCTGCTGCGTTCACCAGCATTTTTTGTGTGTGTTGCTAACACATTTTAGATGTAGCTTCATTAAAATAACATGGCCTTTGCCTGAGAAAGTATTTTAAGTTAGAGAAGCCTATACTGGTCATAATGCAACCATAGTATCATAAATCTGAAGTAAGGGTAATAGATTAAAGGCACATCATCTCAATATCAAAGAAATTGAGCTTTCTGAAACATTTGCATCCTATGTTTTCCTACATTGCAATTGAAAATACTTCAAAATACTTGATTGACAGTGTTTGGTTTTTGGGATGTCCTAAGGTCACAAAATACACAGCATAAATACAAATCTTCTTAAAATTCTTGACAGCTCCTGCTGTTGTCATTCAGAATGCTATCAGCAAGGCATGATTACATTTGAGTCTTCCATTTCAAGCAGGCAGGTAAATTTAGGTCCTAAAAGATGTCTATCATCAGATATTTTTTCTGATGGTCTGTCAAGTGTATCTTTTCACTTCTGTACTAAATGTATCATTTATTTTTTTCTTTGTATTGCATGCAGATAATCACTTTACCAAGATTATGTTTGAGCATTTGTATTTAAAAGAACCTCTAATTACACTGGACACCAAATTATTTCAAAAGTGTTTCTTCCTCAGTATCACATAAGAATTTGAAGAAAAAAGGTATTAACTTTTGTTGAATACAATGCGTTGAATTGCATAACCATGCTGAGATTTTGCAATAGTTTAACTAAGCTAAAAATGTTTTGTTGATGAATTTCATTTGTGCTCTGAGTCTGAAAGTTCATGCTTAAGTGTACAATAATAATCAGCCAGCATTGATGGATTTCAGTTGCCCTAATACTGTTTCTCCATGACCGCAGTGTCCTGATGATACCTTTCATCATTGACAGCACTGAGATTTGCAAGGAAGAAGTCTAAATAGGAATGCAGAAAATAAATCTTCAGTGGCATGTTGCACTTCATAGTTCTGTATACTTGAAACATGTTATAAACCTGCTGTACGTAGTTTAGTGCTCTGTAGTTGGCAAGAAAATTTTCAACACATGGAATGCCTTCCATGTGATTTTCTATGGTCCCACTGGCATTTCTTCGAATTCCCCGTCATTGATGACCTGTTTAATCAGTTATTCTGGGAAACATATCTGCACATATCCAAATCCTTCAGAGAAACGTATGGCCTTTCTAAAACCTTTCCTGCCATGCAGCATCCACCCAACCTATAATGCCTAGGAATGTCTGGACAAGGTAGAAACAGCTTACATTATGGGCAACATTTTAATTGACTTGAATAATGAATTGAAATTACGAAGTAGGCGATCTCAAAAAAATGGTGCATGATAGAGAAATTTCACATGGTTTTCATTATTAGCAGCCCAAGATCTATAAGATACACCCAAAAGTATTCAGGAAGCAAAATCCTTGTTGACCAGGGTTATAGCAGTATCATTTATTTGCAATGGATCTATAAGACAAATATTGAAAATATACAACAGACCCAATCTTTTCATCAGGAACAGTAAATTATCTCATCACAAAACATAAATCACTACTGGGATGGAATGGGTCTTCCTTTTGAAGAAATGACAATTAGCTTATAGCCAATGAAAACAAAAACATAGCAGATTTTGCAAATCTAAAGTGAAAACAGAAACCCTGGAATCATTCAGCAGTATTTGCTGAATGAGGAACTGAGTTAACATTTTCAAGTTGAAGATTCTACATAGGACATAAAACATAACTGTTTCTCTTGCAATAGATATTCTCTGGGCAACTGAGGATTTTCTGTTCTGATTTTACAACTAACTTAATTTGTTATTATGTTAATGAGTAAAACAGACTAGCAATGTGCTATAACCTTCAGATTTTAAGTCTAACAAAGGTTGATTTAGCTCTATTTTCACTTTTTAGATATCGGCAGACTGTTACCAACTTTCTTCTATTCTGCTTTTAGTTCAGGTTGATGGACCTCTCCTTTAAAACATTTTGTTGCATTTCCCATGGGTAGGTAGAAAACACAATACTCCTAGCACATTCTGTCTTTTGAGGAATTTTATATTATTCCATCGACAGAGTTCTGAAATATTACTGACCTGTCCCAGGTGTAAATGCACACACGTATATTTTTTGCTCATAATAAGTCTTATGAAAAGAACATCAAAAAGCCTGCCTGTACATGATTATTTTAATACAGCTTTCTAGTTCTTTTAAGTAAAAAACAGAATATAGAAACTAACTAATGCAAAGCCTTCTAGGTATATTGATTTTCTTACCTTTGTAGCTGAACCAATCAGAGGCACAAGTACAGCACATGAGAATTACCAAGCCTCTATGGGTTTGAGCTCATTAAGGGCATGGTTAGGAACTCAGCAGATGCAACAGAAGCTTCATTACGGGAGTGTTTTGATTGTCTTCTCTACTTTGCTAGAAATGCATCCAAAATCATATAAAAAATATTGAGGGAGTTCTACAAATCTGTTACAATATGATTCAGAAATAAAGAAAGTATTCAGACAAATTTAGGGCAATTGCGACATGCTTCGCAATTAACTCACCTTGTGTGTCAGGTAAATCCTGCTGTGCTAATTTTCATAAAAATAATTAAACTTGTCAATCACCAAATTGATCAAATATTTCCATAAAATATGATAGCATTCCAGATGTAAATGCTACCTTGAAATAACTCTAGGGTATTTATTAGATTATTTAAAATCTAAAAAATTTCACCTTGACAATGTTCACTTCCTGACCATGAAACAAAAGAAAATGAGTGGTGACTCATCTGGATTTGCTTCCATTCTTTAGGGATTTTTTCCTGGGAATTCATAACCATTTGCAACTTCACTAGATGCATAAAATATATGGCATTAATGATGTTAACTTGCTTCCTGTCTCATGTTCCTATGTGCCCAAATGACAGATCTGTAATTGACAATGCCTTCAATTAATTGCCCTCAGTGTTGTATTTTTTTTTCTGTATCTTTTATTTATGTTCCAGGAAGCTACTTTAACATAAAAGCAGAGGTAGGCTCCTGAGCTTGACTCCGGTCGAACAATGAAGCAAATTTATACATTTTAGTGTATTTTTCCCACCCAATGTCTTTAGTTATGGATTTCCATCATCCGCTTCACCATCAGATTTCAGGACCCAGGAACTCATAAAAGCTACTTTGATATTCGTCTTTTTGTACTATTTATTTCTGTTGTAACTTGTAGTAAATTTTATGACTTGCACTGTACTGCTGCCACAAAACAACAAATTTCATGGCATATATCAGTGACAAAAAAACCTGATTCCGATTCTGATTCCTTAGTGTATAAGGATTTATCCATTTCATTCCTGAGTGTCCTCATTGACTGAGCACCCACAGTCCTCATAACTAGAGTTGCAAAAATTTAAGAGTCTCTGAATAGAAACATAGAAACATAGAAAATAGGTGCAGGAGTAGGCCATTCGGCCCTTCGAGCCTGCACCGCCATTTATTATGATCATGGCTGATCCTCCAAGTCAGAACCCCGCCCCAGCCTTCCCTCCATACCTCCTGACCCCCGTAGCCACAAGGGCCATATCTAACTCCCTCTTAAATATAGCGAATGAACTGGCCTCAACTGTTTCCTGTGGCAGAGAATTCCACAGATTCACCACTCTCTGTGTGAAGAAGTTTTTCCTAATCTCGGTCCTAAAAGGCTTCCCCTCTATCCTCAAACTGTGGCCCCTCGTTCTGGACTTCCCCAACATCGGGAACAATCTTCCTGCATCTAGCCTGTCCAATCCCTTTAGGATCTTATACGTTTCAATCAGATCCCCCCTCAATCTTCTAAATTCCAACGAGTACAAGCCCAGTTCATCCAGTCTTTCTTCATATGGAAGTCCTTCCATCCCAAGAATCAATCTGGTGAACCTTCTTTGTACTCCCTCTATGGCAAGGATGTCTTTCCTCAGATTAGGGAACCAAAACTGCACACAATACTCCAGGTGTGGTCTCACCAAGGCCTTGTACAACTGCAGTAGTACCTCCCTGCTCCTGTACTCGAATCCTCTCGCTATAAATGCCAGCATACCATTTGCATTTTTCACCGCCTGCTGTACCTGCATGCCCACTTTCAATGACTGGTGTATAATGACACCCAGGTCTCGTTGCACCTCTCCTTTTCCTAATCGGCCACCATTCAGATAATAATCTGTTTTCCTATTTTTGCCACCAAAGTGGATAACTTCACATTTATCCACATTAAATTGCATCTGCCATGAATTTGCCCACTCACCCAACCTATCCAAGTCACCCTGCATCTCTTAGCATCCTCCTCACAGCTAACACTGCCACCCAGCTTCGTGTCATCCGCAAACTTGGAGATGCTGCATTTAATTCCCTCATCCAAGTCATTAATATATATTGTAAACAACTGGGGTCCCAGCACTGAGCCTTGCGGTACCCCACTAGTCACCGCCTGCCATTCTGAAAAGGTTCCATTTATTCCCACTCTTTGCTTCCTGTCTGCTAACCAATTCTCCACCCACACCAATACCTTACCCCCAATACCGTGTGCTTTAAGTTTGCACACTAATCTCCTGTGTGGGACCTTGTCAAAAGCCTTTTGAAAATCCAAATATACCACATCCACTGGTTCTCCCCTATCCACTCTACTAGTTACACCCTCAAAAAATTCTATGAGATTCATCAGACATGATTTTCCTTTCACAAATCCATGCTGACTTTGTCCGATCATTTCACCGTTTTCCAAATGTGCTGTTATCACATCCTTGATACTGACTCCAGCAATTTCCCCACCACCAACGTTAGGCTAACCGGTCTATAATTCCCCGGTTTCTCTCTCCCTCCTTTTTTAAAAAGTGGAGTTACATTAGCCACCCTCTAATCCTCAGGAATTAGTCCAGAATCTAACGAGTTTTGAAAAATTATCACTAATGCATCCACTATTTCTTGGGCTACTTCCTTAAGCACTCTAGGATGCAGACCATCTGGCCCTGGGGATTTATCTGCCTTCAATCCCTTCAATTTACCTAACACCACTTCCCTACTAACATATAATTTGCTCAGTTCCTCCATCTCACTGGACCCTCTGTCCCCTACTATTTCTGGAAGATTATCTATGTCCTCCTTAGTGAAGACAGAACCAAAGTAATTATTCAATTGGTCTGCCATGTCCTTGCTCCCCATAATCAATTCACCTGTTTCTGTCTGCAGGGGACCTACATTTGTCTTTACCAGTCTTTTCCTTTTTACATATCTATAAAAGCTTTTACAGCCAGTTTTTATGTTCCCTGCCAGTTTTCTCTCATAATCTTTTTCCCCTTCCTAATTAAGCCCTTTGTCCTCCTCTGCTGAACTTTGAATTTCTCCCAGTCCTCAGGTGAGCCACTTTCTCTGGTTAATTTGTATGCTTCTTCTTTGGAATTGATACTATCCCTAATTTCTCTTGTCAGCCACGGGTGCACTACCTTCCTTGATTTATTTTTTTGCCAAACTGGGATGAACAATTGTTCTAGTTCATCCATGCAACCTTTAAATGCTTGCCATTGCATATCCACCGTCAATCCTTTAAGTGTTATTTGCCAGTCTATCTTAGCTAATTCACGTCTCATACCTTCAAAGATTATGATTAAAGATTATACATTTTATTGAAAAAAAGTTAATTTAAATGTTCTATTTTAAAGGTCTTTATCTAAATTCTGAGCCAATGGCCAATGACGCTGCTAATGAGTTAATGTGAATGGTGTTTCCTCATAGACTGCAAATAATAAGCTTTTGCTTCTTTGAGATATTAGTTGTCTTGATGATTGCCATAAATGCCACTGAGTTAGAACATTTCGCTCACCATTTTTTTGGTTGCCAGAAATATAAAGCTGAGGAAACAAAAGAAGTCATGCAGTGGTGCTTTGTGAAATAAGATGTTGTGAAGTTAGCCAGGCTCATTAAGGCGAAATCTGTACAAGTGTTTCATTTAGGATGATCTTGGAGAATAGCTTGAATCTTTCTTGTTTGATTAGAGTGGCATCACCTTCTAATGTGTGGTAGTATGCTCTTTATTCAGCATTATTATGCAAGTATTTGTTCCTTATGTTGAACAAGGTGAGTCTATCCATTGCACCTATTCTGCGTTTTCACCCTTCTATGAAATTATTAACACTTAATGATTTGTTTTCAGCCCTCTCTCAGCAAATGTTTGCTCAGACCATCTTTGGGGAAATCAAAGAAATTGAAGAAATACACAATCAAATGTAATAACTATCTAATGAGATCCCAGGAAACAACTGTTGTTGCCCCATTATTATAAAGTTGATGCAGATGGTGCAAATCAATTTCCGAATGAAAGCAGAGCTCAAACTGCAAACATGAGCAGCTGCCATTTATGAACCTGAATAACTGGCATGAATTCTTAATGGATTATGTTTAAATCTGATGAGAAGGGAGATTTTCAATAATCAGGATGACAAGGTAATTATTTGAGAAGCCTGGCTGCTGCTGTCTTATTTCTTTATTTATTAAGATACAGTGCATATTCGGCCCTTCTAGTCCTTTGAGGCATGCCACCCAGCCATCTCCTCATTTAATCCTAGCCTAATCACAGGACAATTCGCAATGGCCAATTAACCTACCAAACAGTGGGAGGAAACCAGAGCACCTGGAGAAAGTCCATATGATCACAGGGAGAATGTCCAAACTCCTTATAGGCAATGGTAGGAATTAATCCTGGGTCACTAGTACTGTAAAGCATTATGCTAACCACGACGCTATCATGCCGCCCTGCTTTCAGCAACCTTTATTCCTGTTGTTGATCTCTCAAGTATAAGATCCTGATCTGAGGCACAATAAGGCATTGTGACTTGCTATCAGTCGGTATTTGAAACAGATTCATAATTATGATATTGTTATGGGTATTGACCAAGCAAGTCCTTATGGTTTAACTGGTTAGGTCAGTGAATATTTGAAAGCCTATTAAAGAAAGAAAGCCCTCTGCCCAAATCTGAGCATAATCTGAGTGGGCTGAATTTACCTAGTGTCATCGTATGGGCACTGCTATTGTATTCGGTTACCTGGATGACTGATCCTAATGGATTGAATTCACAAGTACACAAGGAACTCCACTCTACGTAAAATGGAGTTCTGCCATGTAAACCAAGATTTTGTGATCCAGGGCTGCTAGGAAGTGATTGTGACACAAGCAGAATATGCAGAGCTGAAAACCTGGTGTGCCTAAATGATACATCTCAGAGCTTTTGACTTGTATTGTTGTACGCTGAAGATATTAAAGTAGCAGCTCTTAACTGAAGCAGCTGCTTCATATTGAAGAAACAGAGTGAAGAGTATGGGTAGAGAAAATAGAATGGGCCTCATTTTAATCTGCTGCCTGTTGTAATAGAGGACACAGTCTTCCAAATTGGATTGGTACTTGAGAGAAAGTAATTGGGAAGGACAACATGGAGAGCGCGATGAAATCGGACGAACAACAAACTGCGGCTTGATGAGTCAAATGACTATGATCTATGATCAATTGATTCCAGGTTTAGAATGCATGAGGGAAATGACAAATATTTAAAGTTCAAAGTAAATTTATTATCGAAGTGCATATACGTCACCACACACAACCCTGATATTGATTGTCTTGCGAGGATACTCAATAAATCCATAGTATAATAACCATAACAGAATCGATGAAAGACCACATCAACTTGAGAACTCAAACAGTGTGCAAAAGGCAATAAACTGCAAATACAGAAAAAAATAAATAATATTAAATAAATGAGCAATAAGTATTGAAAACATGAGATGAGGAGTCCTTGAAAGTGAGTCCATAGGATGTGGGAACATTTCAATGAAGGGGCAAGTGAAGTTGTGTAAATTATCCCCTTTAGTTCAGAAGCCTGATGGTTGAGGGGTAATAACTGTTCCTCAATCTGGTGGTGTGAGTTCTGAGGCTCCTACCTTTTTCTTGATGGCAGCAGCGAGAGCATGGCCTGTGTGGTGGGACTCCCTGATCACGGGTGCTGCTTTCCTGCGACAATGCTTCGTGTGGATGTGCTCAATGGTAGGGAGGTCTTTATCCACGATGGACTGGGCCATATTCACTACTTTTTGTAGGATTTTCCATTCAAGAGCAATGGTGTTTCCATACCAGGCTGTGAAGCAGCCAGTCAATAGACTTGCCACTACACATCTATAGAAGTTTGTCAAAGTTTTAGATATCATGCCAAATCTTTATAAACTCCGAAGGAAGCAAAGATGTTGCTGTGCTTTCTTCATAATTGCACTTAAAAGGTGGGCCTAGGACTGGTCCTCCAAAATAATAGCGCTGAGGAATTTAAGGTTGCTGACTCTGTTCACCTCTGATCCTCCAATGAGGACTGGCTCATGGACCTCAGGTTTCCTTATCCTGAAGTCAATAATCTGCACTCTTGTCTTGATGACATTGAGTAAATAGTTGTTGTAATGGGATTATCAGGGCATTTGGTCCTAGCTCCCCTAATCTCATCATGACCAACAGAAGAACTTCTCCTGATAAATGCTGGGAAGTCTGCCCTATTATGTGTGTCACAGATTCCAACACTGACACCACAGTGGTTGGCCTCATCAACAATTCATAGTTCATAGTCATACTTTATTAATCCCGGGGGAAATTGGTTTTCATTACAGTTGCTCCATAAATAATAACTAGTAATAGAACCATAAATAGTTAAATAGTAATATGTAAATTATGCCAGTAAATTATGAAATAAGTCCAGGACCAGCCTATTGGCTCAGGATGTCTGACCCTCCAAGGGAGGAGTTGTAAAGTTTGATGGCCACAGGCAGGAATGACTTCCTATGACGCTCAGTGCTGCATCTCAGTGGGATGAGTCTCTGGCTGAATGTTCTCCTGTGCCCACCCAGTACATTATGTAATGGATGGGAGACATTGACCAAGATGGCATGCAACTTAGACAGGATCCTCTTTTCAGACACCACCGTGACAAAGTCCAGTTCCATTCCCACAACATCACTGGCCTTACAAATGAGTTTGTTGATTCTGTTGGTGTCTGCTACCCTCAGCCTGCTGCTCCAGCACACAACAGCAAACATGATAGCACTGGCCACCACAGACTCGTAGAACATCCTCAGCATCGTCCAGCAGATGTTAAAGGACCTCAGTCTCCTCAGGAAATAGAGACGGCACTGACCCTTCTTGCAGACAGCCTCAGTGTTCTTTGACCAGTCCAGTTTATTGTCAATTTGTATCCCCAGGTATTTGTAATCCTCCACCATGTCCACCCTGACATCCTGGATGGAAACAGGGGTCACCGGTACCTTAGCTCTCCTCAGGTCTACCACCAGCTCCTTAGTCTTTTTCACATTAAGCTGCAGATAATTCTGCTCACACCACATGACAAAGTTTCCTACCATAGCCCTGTACTCAGCCTCATCTCCCTTGCTGATGCGTCCAACTATGGCAGAGTCATCCGAAAACTTCTGAAGATGACAAGACTCTGTGTAGTAGCTGAAGTCCGAGGTGTAAATGGTGAAGAGAAATGGAGACAAGACAGTCCCCTGTGGAGCCCCAGTGCTGCTGATCACTCTGTCGGACACACAGTGTTGCAAGCACACATACTGTGGTCTGCCAGTCAGGTAATCAAGAATCCATGATACCAGGGAAGCATCCACCTGCATCGCTGTCAGCTTCTCCCCCAGCAGAGCAGGGCGGATGGTGTTGAATGCACTGGAGAAGTCAAAAAACATGACCCTCACAGTGCTCGCTGGCTTGTCCAGGTGGGCGTAGACTCGGTTCAGCAGGAAGACGATGGCATCCTCAACTCCTAGTCAGGGCTGGTAGGCGAACTGGAGGGGATCTAAGTGTGGCCTGACCATAGGCTGGAGCAGCTCCAGACCAAGTCTCTCCAGGGTCTTCATGATGTGGGAGGTCAATGCCACCGGTCTTTAGTCATTGAGGCCGCTGGGGCGTGGCGTCTTCAGCACAGGGACGAGGCAGGATGTCTTCCACAATACAGG
Organism: Mobula hypostoma; assembly: GCF_963921235.1. Taxonomy (NCBI): domain Eukaryota; kingdom Metazoa; phylum Chordata; class Chondrichthyes; order Myliobatiformes; family Myliobatidae; genus Mobula; species Mobula hypostoma. Next base: position 71,570,341 of record NC_086106.1, read on the forward strand.
AACCCTCTGGAGCCTCTGGCTCAGGTTGAGTACATGGCAAAGTACTCCACATAGCTGCGGGGCACAGGCTTTGAGCACCCTGGTACTGACACCATCCGGTCCTGCAGCCTTGCTTGGGTTGAGACGTTTCAGCCGTCTTCTCACCTGTAGAGCTGTGAAGCCCACCGTGGTGGTTTCGTGTCAATGAGATGGTTATATAGGGATGGTAGAGAGGTTGGTAGAATGATGTGAGCACAGCAACTCAAGTTTCAACGTAGACAAAACTGAAGAGATGATTGTGGAATTTAGTAAGGTGCAGGTAGACCACTCCTCACTGCACACGAACAGCTCCAGCATGGACATAGTTAGAAGCACCATGTTTTTGTGAGTGTTTTGTGAGTGCACATAACTGACAATCTCACTTGGCCCCTCAACACCACTTCTTTAGCCAAGAAAACACCACAGTGTCTCCACTTCCTCAGGAGATTAAGGCAAGTGAGGCTCCCCCCGCACATTCTAACCAATTTTTACAGGAGCACCATTGAGAATGTACTGACCAGCTGCATCACTGTCTGTTACAGGCATTGCAGGGTATCTGATCACAATACTCAATACAAAGGAGTGGGGTCTCTCTTCCACCCATCCACAGTATCTATCAGGAGCACGGCATACTCATACATTGTCAAGGATCCCTCCCATCCGTCTCCCAATCCCTATGTCCCCTACCATCAAGCAGCATTAGGGTAGGGAATACTCGAATGGGAAACAACTTCTTCCACCAGGCTGTGAGACAACTGAAATCTCTGCCACCACTCAGGCCTCATCATATATGAAGTGCAAGTAATGTTACACTGTTTACTTTTTAAATTGTATCCTAAATGCACCTTATGCTAAATGTCAGTATTTTATTATTCGTTAAATTATTTGTGATAATATTACTTTATGTGTTGTGTTGTCCGCCATTTGCCCAGAGAAACATTGATTCATTTGGTGGTATGCACGTATATGCTTCAATGGCAATAAACTTGAACTTGTACTTGTACTTGAAAATATTCTACTTCATTTCACCTCCAACCTCTTAGCCTCTTACCCTCCCGTTTTGGATGGGCTTGAGTGTCAAGGGTTTAGTGTGCACCATTTCTTGTTGGTGGGGGTGTACACAGAGCCTTTCTGGTCTTTTAAAATGAAATTGGCTAATTACTTGAAAGAACCTAATTAGGAAGTACACTAGGGTACTTTCAATCAGTGTAATCGACTGATTGCTCAGTGAAGAAGATTTCCAAGACAGACCTCCCAACAACAGGATATTTTGTTTTCCATTTTGCAAAGACTGACCAGCCTTTCTTCTTTCTGCTCAGGCCTGCATTCGTACTCTCCCGATTTCTTGTTTACATATCTGCAGTGCAAAGTTTCAATAGCAGCGGGAAGTATGCTTTGCACTTCACTGATGTCACAGCAGGGTGCAGAGCGACATTTATGCATAGGTACATCACACCCACGGCAATTTGCATTAATGAGAATTCCTAATCATATTCAACAACTGAATTCAGAACCCACTTTAATTGTGCAACTCTTGAAATAATAGCTCCTTACTGACAGAATATCTAAGCAATTTCCACGGGAGAATCAAGGAAAACCACCAGCAACAAATATACACATGTAATTATCTTAAAATGCAAGCTATAAATATTAAATTTTTAATGTAAAAAATGAAAATGGGACACGTTTGTACAATACATTTCTGTTTCTAAATAGCAATGTTTCTTTTTTGAAATCATAAGAGCATGGTATTAACTGTTGGCAAACAAAATACAGTAATGAGTATTAATCCAGAAACCTCAGTATGTGTTTCTGTGACTAATCATAGGTAAAATCGTGAGCTAAACTACTGATACAGTTTATAGGAGAGTGTATGGAAAATTAATGTTTCCAAGCCAGTTCTACTGTAATGTTAATATTTTACAGTTAAAGTTGATCTAATTTTACTGCTTGTCCTTCATAAAACTAATACTTTAAAATGAATGGCCCAGTACCTCGTGAAATCCTACAGAGATTCGTGTTATCTGCAACTGTAGAAATTTTAAAAAATGCATGAAGTACAACTGAATCCGGATTGTTGCTGTTTGACCTGAGGTGCTTTTCATGGACATAAACTAGTCTAGATCACAACAAACAAGCTCTGTTATCCTCTAAGGAAATGAAAAGACTGAAATAATCCATTTAAAAATGGAAAATGCTTTCCTGTTTACATACAAAGTGAAATAGATGAATTATAATTTTCCTTTTTCTGATTGTCTTTAGTTTGTATGTACTTGCAAAGTTTTCTGTGGAATTGCTCCTTTGTAACTTTCTGCGGATGATTTTAATGGTAAGCTTATAAGACCATAAGATATAAGAGCAGAGTTAGGCCATTGGCCCATAGAGTCTGCTCTACCATTTCATCATGGCTGATCTATTTTCCCTCTCAGCCTTAATCTCCTGCTTTCTTCCTGTATCCTTTCATGCCCTAACTAATGAAGAATCTATCAACCTCTGCTTTAGATGTACCCAATGACTTAGCCTCCACAGCTGCCCGTGGCCATAAATTCCACAGATTCACCACACATTGGCTAAAGAAATTCCTCCTCATCTCCAGTCTAAAAGGACACCTCTCTATTCTGAGGCTGTGTTCTCCATAGAAAATATCCTCTCCATATTTACTGTCCATTCAGAAATCTGATGGCAGATGGGAAGAACTGTTCCTATGACATTGGTTGTGTGCCCTCGGGCTCCTGTACCTTCTCCCTGATGGTAACAAATGAAAACTTACAAAAAGTGGTGGATACAGCCTGATCCATCACAGGAAAAGTCCTCCCCACCACTGAGCATATCTGCAAAGAGCACTGCTACAATACAGCATCCATCATCAGACATCCACCCCCACCCCCAGCTCTCTTCTCACTGCTACCATCAGGAAGGAGATACAGGAACCTTAAGTACCATGCTACCAGGTTAAGGAACAGTTACTATCTATCCTTCAACCATCAGGCTCCTGAACTAACGTGGACAGCTTCACTCACCATAGCACTGAAATAATCATTCAACACAATCTGAGGACTCACTTTCAAGGACTCTACAACTCATGTTTACAGTGTTATTTATTTATTTTATTAACTATCTATTAACTTGTATTAACTACCTCGACTATGCCTCTTCCCACCCCGCCACATGTAAAAATGCCATTACCTACTCCTAGTTCCTCCGTCTCCGCCGCATCTGCTCCCAGGATGAGACTTTCTGTTCCAGGACATCTCAAATGTCCTCTTTCTTTAGGGATTGTGGTTTCCCTTCTACCGTCATCAATGATGCCCTCACCCGCATTTCCTCCATTTCCCGCACTTCGGCCCTCACCCCATCCTCCCACTGCCACGACAGGGACAGAGTTCCCCTTGTCCTCACCTACCACCCCACCAGCCTCCAAATCCAGCACATTATCCTCCGCAACTTCCACCACCTTCAACAGGACCCCACAACTAAGCACATATTTCCCTCTCCACCCCTCTCTGCTTTCCGCAGGGATCGGTCCCTCCGCGACTCCCTTATCCACACGTTCCTCTCCACGGATCTCCCACTTGACACTTATTCCTGTAAGCGTAAGTGCTACACCTGTCCCTACACCTCCTCTCTTGCCACCATTCAGGGCCCCAAACAGTCCTTCCAGGTGAGGTAACGCTTCACTTGTGAGTCTGTTGGGGTCATCTATTGCATTCGGTGCTCCCGGTGCGGCCTCCTCTACATCGGTGAAACCCGACGCAGATTGGGGGACCGCTTCGTCGAGCACCTCCGCTCCGTCCGCCGCAACAGACAGGATCTCCTGGTAGCCACCCACTTCAACTCTGCTTCCCATTCCCAGTCAGATATGTCCATACATGGCCTCCTCTACTGCCATGATGAGGCTAAACTCAGGTTGGAGGAGCAACACCTTAAATACTGTGTAGGTAGTCTCCAGCCCCTTGGTATGAACATAGAATTCTCCAACTTCCGGTACTTCCCTCCCCCTCCCTTCCTCTATCCCTATTTCACTCTGCCTCCTCCCCCAGCAGCCTATCACCTCCCTCATGGTTCTGTCTCCTTCTACTACTCATTATTTTCGTGCCTATCACTTCCCTGCTTCCCCTCCCCCACCCCTTTGTCTTTCAAATTACTGGTTTTTCAACTGAACCTACCAGCTTTCTACTTCCAACCCTCCCCCACTTTCTTTATAGGGCCTCTGCCCCTTCCCTCTTCAGTCCTGACGAAGGGTTCCGGCCCGAAACGTCAACTCATCATTTCCACGGATGCTGCCCGATCTGCTGAGTTCCTCCAGTGTGTTGTGAGAGTTATTTATTTATTTGTTTGTTTGCATAGTTAGTCTTTTTCTGCATCTTCTTTTCCAGTCTTTGTGTGTAGTTGCAAGAAAATGAATCCCAGTGTAGTATTTGGTGACATACTATATAGTACTTAGATAATAAATTGACTTTGAACTTTGAACTTTTGAACTTTGGAATAAACAGTGATAAGCAATATCAGAAAGTCATGCTGCTCCAGTAGTCCTTTGAAGACAATACATGTTAAAATGGATGCCAAAGCAATGGCTAGGAGTTGGGAGCTTCCACCAAAGAAATGTAACAGGATTCACCCGAACAATGCTCAAATCTGATCCAATTTTACATCAAAGTAATCTGTAACAGTGATGGAGGTAGAAGCCATCCATTTAAAGTGCACGTCAATGAAACTGTTTTTTCCCATTTTGGGCATGTTCCTAATCTGTGCACTAAGCAGTTGCTGTTATGTATCAGTGGTCCAATGACACCAAACATGAAGCATGATGGCTTTATGCAAGTGGATCCACACTGCTCCAAATCCCGTTAATATATAATGCATAATGAGGACTTCCAAACCCACTGAGTGTATCATCTCACAGCTCAATTTAATTGTACATTTGAAGCATGTTGAACACAACCAAATTCCTCAGTCTCAGTGTTGTAGTGACCTATCAGTTCTTGTTTTGTCTGAAAGTTAAAACAAAGAAACTAATCACCTGTCTGTGCTGATTTAGCCAGTTCATGTCCACGTTTGACACATTACAAGTAGTTTCAGTGGACTCTGATGGAGAAGTTAGCAATCCATGTCTTGATCTGAATCACAATACAGGCTGTCTCTGGGAAATGAATGGGTTCCAGTTTACAGATGTCCCTTAACAATGCTGCTGAGCAGAGAAATCTTGGCGTCCAGATTCATACTCGGTGAAAATGGCTAAGCAGGTCAATAATGTGGTTTAGAAGGCTTATGGAATGCCTGCTTTTATTAGTCAAGGCACTGAGTTCAAAACCCAACTTTATAAAATTCGGATGAGACAACATCTGGAGTACTACATACAGATCCGGTTGCCCCTTTATATGAAAGAAGTTGAGGCTTTGAAGTGGGTGCAGAAGAAGTTTAGTGGGATTCAGCCTGGTTTAGAGGGCATGTGCTGTCATGAGAGGCTGGATAAAATTGGGTTGTTTTCTCTGAGCGCTGGAGGCTGAGAGGAGATGTGATAGAGGTTTACAAGATTATGAGAGGCATTGATAGAGTAGACAGGGAGTATTTTTCCCAGGATAGAAAAAGCTATGTCTTTTATCAAAGAGCATGCGTTGAAGGTGAGAGAGGGTAGATAAAAAAGGGATGTGAGGGGTATGTTTTTTTTTCTTGGAAAGTGGTGGAAGGTTAGAATGTGCTACCTGGTGTGGTGGTAGAGGTAAATACATTAGGGACTTTTAAGAAATGTTTAGATTGACACATGAATATAAGGAAGAAGGAGGGATATGGACATTGTGTAGGTAGGAGGGATTCAATTTTGTTTTTTTAATTTACTTTTTAGCTGGTTTGGAGCAACACTGTGGGACAAAGGGCATATTCATGTGCTGTACTGTTTATGTTCCATGTTCTATGTCAGAAAATATATAAAGAGTAATCAATATGGTAACCATACTGCTACGGTATTATAATTATAGCACCAAAGGTAGATAAAACTAATTTTTAAAAAAGCAATTACTAAAAGTAAAGAGAGAAGAAACTGTGTCTGATGTACATAAAAAATGAATGTATATACGCATGTTAGATTTTTGGTTTAAATAATATATGGGAATTCATTCATGAGAGGGGTGTCCATAAATTAGGTGCTTGTAATCTGCGGATGCCCAGTATTGTACCATATGAACAATTAATTAGGACATCAATCAAGGATGAAAGTGACTACAATATGATTTCCATTCACTGGCAGCCCTTTGATTCTGGTGAGTGCTCAGGTGTTACATCAAAAAAAGTATGAATTCTAGAAATTCCAATATGCAGTCAGAAGATCTCACTTTAGTCTTACTGCTGCCTGGACAGGAAGTCCACATGAAACACTTTTTGGGTAGTTCTGGATTTAGGTGCACAAAGGTCCACTGATTAAATAGAGGGAATCGTTAACGTATTCAAATGCAGGGAACTAATACTGTCAGAGCCCCAGTGAAATTTGAGCATCAGTCGGTGCTTGGACCACAATTTCTCAGTGTTATCCTAATATTCAAAAATGTTTGTTTGTAGAGTGCGTAGACAAGTAAAACGAGATACAAGAAACTCAAAACAAGTTTATGGTGCATACGGGTTTCTTTATTAGTAATTAGAATAGAGGCTGCAATTTCATATCAAACAGCAGTGATTATTACAACTATATTTAGGTTGGCCACCCCTTTTCTGAGATATTTGGGGCCGGGAATGTATTAGGTTTTAGATTTTTTTCAGATTTTGGATAATTTGCATCTATATAATGATATAGATAGGGGATAGAACCCGTCTAAACACAAAATCCACTTATATTACATATCCAGCTTGTATGTTACCCTGAAGGTAGTTTTATTTAATATTTTTAATAACTTAAATTTTAAAATCTTAAAAATTGAATGCCATGTCTTTCCTTAAATTTCTGCAACCATCCTGCTGAATATTCACAATTACCTTCAATTATCAATTCATTACGATAGATCTTTGCTTGTTTCATGATCAGCATATACCAGTAAGTGACATATGTTCACTCTGATGCTGATGAATCCACTCTTTGAATATTTGAATACACGATTGAGATCTTTATTGATCACTTTATGTAGTGTTTTTCAATTTTTCATTAACTTCTGTTCATTGCATTTAGATAGACAAGCTGCCTTTCTGTTTCTTCAGGTGCTTTTCGACCCAACACTGTACTCCTGGGTCAATGCTTCGCATTTACACTGCTGTAACGTTTTTACAACATCTTCACTTTCTGTGATGTGAAAAACATAAATGTTTCCTCATTTTCTTTTCACTATTATCCATAGGGGTAACTGCAGGCCAGTTTAACATTTTCAACAATATCTTCACAGAGCACAGAATATGTGGAAATCACGTGGTAATCACTGTGAGTGTGGCACAATGGTTTGGCTATGATGGCTGTTGAAAACAAATTGGCATGAACAGGGCCCCACTCAGGGTATGTGAGGTCACTTCTCTGAACTGTAGTGCGCATCATCTGGGAGCCCTCCCTACATTTTATGGAATTTTCCATTTGTGGCATCATGTCAACACTCAAAAAAAATCAGATTTTGGAGGTTTTCAGTTTGTGGATTTTGGGATAAGGGGTGCTCAACCTGTACCAAGGTCAAACTGTGTAATATACTCAGTTCTTAAAGATACACTACACTGTACGGTGGTTTCTTACAGGCTGGCTCCGCAGAACATTGCAGAAATATATTACAGCTCAGAAAGCAAGTAGTCACATGACAAGTATTCAAGGGCAGAGATGATGATTGGCAGCGCATTTAAACATGCAATAATCAAAAGCTTGGAGCACTTTTGAGTCTCCAGGGAAATTTTGAACATTGCTTGAAAAGGGCACAGAAATTCTCTTGCTGCTTTAGGCTGATGCTCCATTAAACTTCCTCTCTGATCTACAGTGTTCTTCTATTTGTGGAGCTACTGCTGGCCTGTCTGTCTCATGACATTTTTCCATCCTCTCAACTGAAAATTGCCCATAAACAGCATACACCATTGCTTACAAATTTCTTATCTTTTATAAATAAGTCATGACCACAAAATCATTGATTGAAGCTCTAGCCAATCTCATCATGCACTCTGCACACAACATAAGTATTGACTCTGAAGTTTCAGATGGTCGAGGGCTTGGCTGAAGAATTGTGTCTGCAGATGCCAGTCTTATTTGCTCTTGTTTAAAAAAATAGTAAGATGTCAGCACGCTTAGATGTAGTGATATCTACAGGGCCAACCAAAGATGTTGTCTTTTCTTAAACATATTTGTTACTACCTCAAAACTCTGCTTCATTAAGAACTTGAAAGTCTACCCCATTAGCAAGTGGCTCATTGGTGGAGAAACTAAAGGAACTGGACTTGGTGCAGTTCACAGTGCTGCATGTGACAGAGAAATATTGGTGTGCAAAGGCGATGTACAGTCTAACAGACAGTGATTGTCTTAGTCATCTTTCTTGTGATCGCAAGACCCTGTTGGACATTGGTAAACTGAAGTACAGCAAGTCTGATTCACTGTTTCATTTACGAACGGTGGGGGAACTTTGTTTCCTCAGTTATTGCAAGGACTGGGCCTCAAACCGTGATGTTGCCTGTTTGCAGCCATCCATAGTTCATTGTTCAAGTTGAATTATCATTCAACTATACATGAATACTCATGCATAAAGCCAAAAAAATCAGTGTTACTCTGGGGCCAAGGTCCCAAACACAGTACCAACAGTCACACACAGCACAAGGCACATATGGTTCATATCTGTATAAGATGGCAATCACATATAAGATATCAGTAAAACACAATCACACAATAGTATATGGACTAAGACCCTGAGTCGATGATCGTTGCAGAAATTTGCAGCTGAACACAACACAGGTTACCTCCTGTCAAGCAAATCCTAGGGGTCATGACTGACTCCAGCTTGTACAAACCACTTTCAGTAGAGCGCACCAACTCAGAAGCCTCTCTCTTGGGCGGCTGTAAACAGGCAACACTGCGGCTTGAGGCCTTGTCCTTGTTGTGACTGAGGTCATGTAGCTCCCCCGCTGTACGCCAATCAATCAGTGAATCGGACTTACACCATTCCACATTTACAATGTGCGAAAGGGTCTTGCAATCACAAGAAAAGTGACTAAGATGCTCACACAGTGTTAGAGTACACACCACCTTCTCATCAAGTGCAGTTCCATCAGTTTCTTCACCAAACAGCCACTCACTGATTGGAGAAACCTGCAGTACTTTAAGTCCTTAGTGTCCAGCAGGATCTTGCGATTGTAAAAAAATACATTTAAAAAGCACAATAACATCTTTGGTTGACCCCGTAGAAGCTGCTACAATTGAATGCACTGCATTCTTACCAGAAATAGTTGGAAAGTCCAGGAGAGAGGTGTTGGAGTCAATGTGCTCCACTGGAGGTGATGTGGTGCAGCGTCCATGCTGGAGTCAGTGCTGCCCTCCAGTGCTCACTTGGCAGAAGACAAGATGTACTGTGTTTGACTGCAGACTGCTGCAACCATTATGGACTCAGGGACTACAACTACATTTTGTGTGTGACTGTATTGGTGCTCTATGTGCCTTGCATTGAGAATGACTGCTGGTATTGTTTTTTGCAGCTTGGCCCCAGAATAACAATATTTTGATTGCCTGCATTCATGAGTTTGCATGTCTGGTTGAATGACAATTCATCTTGAATTTGAAATTGAATTTGCACTTACTTGAGTAAATTTGAAGGCAGGCACATTTGAAGAACTGTCAGACATGACTTTACAACAGATTTGGCCACAGTCACCATCACACATCCCCTCAAGATTGTGGTCTGATGTCCTTAGTGCTCATCCCATTTCTCACTCAGTCCACCTCTCTGACTGGGACATGTATCACCATATTACTGGAAGTAGTGGAAAAGTCCAGGACAGCCGGTGTCAGAGTCGGTGCGCTGAACCAGAGGCGAATGGGTGTCTCTGAGTGGGTGGCAAAAGTGCAAGGGTAGAAAATTGGGAGAGATTATCTTGCCTGTCAGAAGTTTGTGTCTCCAAGCCCTATATTTAAGGGTTCAATGTCTCCCCTGCGGCAGAGAAATGGGTGCAAATAAAAATGTAGAAATTGAGCAATTTACACTTAGGAGTAACTGTGACAAAAAAATTCATACTAAATGACAAAACTTAAAATTTTCAGTGAATTTCTCACTTTTGAGTACCAAAATCAATTTTGGTAGTGTAAAATGGAAAGTAAACCGTATTTTTTTCTCTCGATTTCATTAATGCAATTGCATTCCCAAGTGTGTTTAAAATGCATCGTCACAAGATTTTGTTCATGAGTGATCAATTCTGGAGCAAAACTAGACTACCCCAGTTGAAAATTTGCTTCTTCAAAAGCCTAACTTTTAGCAGCTTGTAGACTCAATGCCAGGATGATGTAATTGTATTGCCAGTGCCTGATTCCAGTATTATTCCCTATGAATAACCATGATTCACTATCTCAGAAGTAGCATTAGAATGGTAAGGTCCATGAAGCAAGTGTAGATAATCTGCTTTGTTGTCTCAGTAAGCGTTCCTTCACTTCAAGAAATAATATTTCATTTTAATGCAGCAGGTGTCCAATGTAACTCCAACATAAAATAGCAAACTAGGTACAACTACTTAAGAGGTCATGTCATTAACAGTATTCATTTCACTCTTTGGACACAATTTTTATTTGAATTGGTCACTCACTCTGTTGGCTGTCTCTGCCAGTTTCTCACCTTGGAATATATATTATTATTACTACATATCTCATAGAGCAAACCATCTGATAAATGCCTCATATTATTCACTCTTTTTGTGCCTCACTTCCTCATTCAAGTGTTAAAATCTTCAGTTGTTTTGAGCAAATTCAGGACCTGAAGCCCAATTCGCATTTCTTCTAGCACAAAACCACCTTTCATTTTGGTAGAATGCTAACAAATTAACTGCACAATTTATATCCAGTAAGTACTCAAAAGGATTGTTAGGCAGAATACCAGGGTGAAACCTTGTTAAGTAATCTTTTTGCTTTTTTTTTTCCCACAGGTAAGCATCTAGTAGATTGTGCTATTAGTTTTCATCCTCTTTTAAAAATTTTTAAAATATTTATACTGGAGTTTCCTTTGGGATGGAGAGTCCCACCTGAAAGAGTAATTCTCCATCATCTCCTTTCACATTCATCTTGACTGCTTTGCGTTTCTGACATTTCCACTACTTTTATTTCTTTTTCTTCAGAATTCAGATGGGTTTTTTTGTCAGACAGTAAAAAGAAAATGTTGAAATGTAAAGTCCCAAGTGGATTCTGGGTCTTTATCATTGATGATAAGGGTTAGACTTACCTATCTGAGACCTCAAGGCAGATAGTCTTCAACAGATTATTTTCTTTGGCCAACCCTTTCTACGCATGTTCTAAGCAAAAATGAATGATTGTGTTCCAAGGGCTCTTTAGAGTTAAATTCATTCCAGTTTCTGTCTGAGTATATTTTCACCCTTGGAAATAAACAATAATGAAAACAATGGGTATCTTAGTTTTGCTTAAAATTATTTTTGAAATTCAACTTCCTTACAATGTAAAGATCAGCTTTAATAGAATTATTTTTACAAGTAACTCACACTGTTCACAAATACAGTACAATACAATTTCTGCTCAAGGGACATTGGTCAATGTAAAGTTGTAATATGCTTTAAATAAATATATCGCTATGTCAATTTGTTTAAAGAAAATACAAAGAAAAATAGAAATAATACTACTTCTACTACTACTACTACGTCGACTCAGGCCTGGGGGGCTGGTGTTGGGGGACAATGACGGACTCTCCACTTCTCCCTCTCCCTCATCAGTGTGTTCAGTTCATCTACATTAGCAGCGCCGCTGTCTTCTAGGAGCGTATTGTCCATAGTCTTGGGAGGGCGCCCAGGGCTCATCCTCCCATGCTTGGGCTCCCATATGATGACTAGGCTGGCAGGTAGTTCGGGGTGGCGAAGACAGTGCCCTGCTAATTGCAGTCTTCTCGCCTCGATTTTAATGGTGAGCATCCGTAGGTCGTCATAGAGCTCGACGTTCATCATGTGCTGTTGCCAACTCACATCAAGAGCTATCTGGAGCATTCGTGTATAGCAACCATCTAGAGACTTTCACATAGTCTTGGTGAGTGTCCACGTCTTGCATTCGTACGTGAGAATGGACTCTATGACTGCTATGAAGATCCTCTTTTTAAGCCCTCTGGTCAGGTTCGACTTCCAGATTTCCTTCATGAAATAATTATAATAGAAGTATAAGCAAATCAAATTATTTCAGAAACTAGAAATATGAAACAAAATGCTAAAGGCTGGAAATACACAGCTGGTCAGGCAGCATCCATGGAAAAGAACAGAATTAAACTTTCATGTTAAGATCTATAACAGAATTTTCATTCCAAAGGGAAATATCATGCACAAACTCTCTCAGATTTAAATAAATGAAATGATAGCTGCCCCTTGCACTTCTAGTAGAAATGTACAGAATAGTGCTCCTTTACATATCTTGAAATATATCAGACTTTGATAATGACAGATGCTTGGTGCATTCTTTCTCTATGCTGATACTTCATGAAAATAGGCATCAACAACAGAAATAGTCATTAGCAAGTAGGAAGAAATATTCTGTATTTTGATAAAAGTTTATTTTCAGGAGAGAATGCTTTGTCATGTTCTAATTTTAAAGTCCTGATTGATTGGTCTTGAGAATAGAATGTGAAGGGTGAAATGGGGTTACATATTTCTGAGCTGTCTATATGCACGGTAGGTGGTGTATGCATTCTTGAACTGAAGCAGATGGAGTATAAAACGGAAATGACAACTGACTAGAAATGGGACTAGGTTTTCGCGCACCATTTGATTCAATTTCAGAGAAAAGTAACACTTAAAGAGAAATTGGGGACTTACTGCAAGCTTCATGAAGTCTGTGATTTCACTTCCAGGTCTTTTCTGTGGCTGATAATATTAGGAGCGCCAATCTTGTGGGAGTCGCTTCTGGTAATTTTCATTCATGTTTGTAGTCTGTGCAATTCACCTGATTCATCGTTTCATCAGCAGCAAGGAACTCACTTCAGGTTGGAGTTTTTGAGTTGTTTATCAATCCAGCTCCTCCTCATACCCTCCTATCGTATAGTGATCACACCTCCTCCACAACATCCACACCACATACGACCCTCACCAAATGCAGACCCGGGTCACGAGCGTAGTTTCCCCTCAAGACAAAGGATGCATGAAAGCCGAGCAGCAGGCTTCTTTTCCCCAACTATCCTGCTGGTGAATGCACAGTCCCTGGAAAATAAAACTGAAGACCTCAGAGCAAGATTGTAGTACCAGAGGGACATCATGGACTACTGTTTACATTGCTTCACAGAAGCATGGCACATCTCCGCCATTTTTGGATGCAGCACTGCATCTGAGGGCTTTCCATTCACCGCAAAGACAGGACAGCTCAGTCTTTTAAAGGTAAAGAATGCGGAGTATGCTTCATGATTAACTTATCATGGTGCACAGATGTGGTGGTTCTGCCTTAATCCTGTTTACTTGTGCTGGAACATCTAGTGGGCAAACATTGTCCATTTTATCTGTCAAGGGAGTTTTCTGCCATCATCCTGGTAGCTGTGTACATTCCATCCCTGGCCAATGTCAGTCAGGCAGTGGAGGAGCTGAGCACCATAATAAGCATTCACAAAGGATGCCTTCCCTGTCACTGTGAGGGACTTCAACCAGGTCAGCTTGAAGAAGTCTCTGGAACAGCTACCACTAACATATTACCCGTGGAACTCAAGGAGCCACAACACACTTAATTACTGAAATGACACCATCAAGAACACTTCCGATGCCTGCACCTTGGAAGGTCCAATGACATGGCTGTACTTCTACTCCCAGCACACAAGCAGAGACTAAAGACTGCAGCACCAGTAATGAGTACCAAGAAGGTATTGTCAAGCGAGACAGACTGTTTTGAATCAGTGGATTAGACAATATGCAGGGATTCATCAACAAATTGGAATTAGTATGCCACAGATGTCACTGACTTCATCAAGACCTGTATGGATGAGATTGTGCCTTTAAAAACACACCGGTCATAAGCAAAGCTAAAATCATGGATGAACCAAGAGATTCATAGTCTGCAGAGGGCTAGATCTGTGGCATTCAAGACAATACAAGAAGTCCAAGTATGACCAACAGAAGCCTATTCGTAAGAGTGAGAAAACAATTCTGATTGAAGATGAAGATGAAATTGGATGCACATCAGCACTGGGAAGATTTGCAGACCATTACCTCCTACAAGGCAAAATCTAACATCATGAATAGCTGTGATGCTTTACTCCCAGGTGAACTCAATGCCTTTTTATACACGCTTTGAAAAGGGAAATCAAACTACACTTTTGTGAATCACTGCAGCCTCTGGTGACCCTGTGATATCTGTCTCAGAGTCTATTGTCAGAACATCTTTCAAGAGGATAAGCCCTCACAGGGAGTCAGGCACTGATGAAAACCTGCACCAGCCATCTGGCAGGAGTGTTCCAGAACATCTTCAATCTCTCACTGTTGCAGTCAGAGGTTCCAATCTGCTTGAAAAGGATGAGAATCGTACCAGGGCCCAAGAAGAGCAGGGCGAGCTGCCTCAATGACTATCACCCAGTTGCACTCACGTCAGTTGAGGTGAAGTGCTTTGAGAGGCTGGTCGTGGCCAGAATCAACACCTGTCTAAGTAAGGACCGAACCCACTGCAATCTCCCTATTGGCACAACAGCTCTACTGTGGGTGCTTTCCATCCAGCCTTGGATCACCTGAGCATTAGTAACATGCATGCCAGGTTGCTGTTTATTGATCACAGATCATCACTCAACACCATCATGCCTTCAGTACCAATCAACAAGCTCCAAAATTGGGCCTCGGTACATACCTCTGCAACTGGATCATTGACATACTCAAAGGAATACTACAGTCAGTGCGGATCAGAACTAATATCTCCTCAGCATCGCTAAGGATCTGTCCTGGGCCCAACGTATAAAATGCAGTTACACAGAAGGCACTACAGTGGCTATATTTCATTAGAAGTTTGGGGAGATTTGGTATGTCAGCAAAGACACTTGCAAATTTCTATAAATGTACTGTAGAGAGCATTCTAATTGGCTGCATCACCATCTGATATGGTGGGGGGGTGGGGGTATAATATGGAGGATTGAAATAAGCTGCAGAAAGTTGTAAACTCAATCAGTTCTATCATGGACACCAGCCTCCCCAGCATCCAAGACATCTTCAAGGAGCAATGTCTCAAAAAGGCAGCATCCATCTTTAAGGATCCCCATCACCCAGGATGTGGCCTCTTCTCATTACTACCATCAGGGAGGAGGTACAGGAGCCTGAAGGCACACACTCAACAATTCAGAAATAGTTTCTTCCTCTCTGCCATCAGATTTCTGAATGGGCGTTGAACCCATGAACATAACCTCACTACATTTTTCCACTGCTTATTTAATTTAACTTGTATATGTACTGTATATTACGATGTGTGTTGGTGGAAGAATCAAGGTGGAATTAGGGGCATGTGAATGAGGATGGGTAATAGGGAGGTAAGTGGCAAAATAGGATTGAGAAGATTTGATTGGCTAATGACCTCCTTCCATATTGAGGGGAGAATATAATCTGTCTGTACGTGTGCGTGTACCCCATGCAGCAAAGCCGGTCCCCATTCAGTCCAGATCTGCTTGTTGATAAACCTAGACCTCACTTTGACATGTTCCTTTGGTAGCTGATGTGAAACAGCTATGTTAAAAGCAATATTTTTACAGTCTTCTTTCAGCCTGGAAGCAAGTCACCTTTAATCCTGAGTGAAAGAGGGGAGGGTTAAGGAGGAAGAGTGAAGAGGAGGAGGAGAAGGAAGGGAAAGAAGAGGAGGAAGAGGAGGAAGAAGGTGGCTTTCAAACTGACTGTAATCTCATTGCAATAAGACCTTCAGGTTAACATCATGGATGAATATTGAACCTGCGCCAGTGAGTGAGATGTAACATAAAATGGGAGAAAAACTGCTCTTTGAAAAAAATTCAATATCAGTAAGCTGTAAACATAGCCATTAAACTACAGAATTGCTCTTAAATATTATTTTGCACTGCCAAAATTAAGCTCTCTGTAAGTGGGTGTTCATACTGATAGCCTATTAAGTTCATTGTATTAAAGATCTTAACTGTCTAAAATAATGTTCCTTGATATAGATCATGCAGATATAACATGCAAATTGCATCTATATACTAGTCTTGCACTATGCAGTCAGAGCTGTAACTATATCTGCTAGAAAAAAAGATACAAAATATCTTAATGTTCAGCAATTTCATTTTATGTGGTTTATGGTCAGTACTGAGAAAATGATTGGACAGAGGTTGATTAGAAACACCATTCTATTGCCATTAGATTGTAGCCTAGAGGGTGTAAACTAAGGTGGCCACCTTAACCCTTACACACAGTTCATATTCTATACCTTCGCAGTATGGCCCGGGTCAATTTTGACCCGGCCCAATAATCCCCTCATAACAAGTGTCTATACCAAATTTTGAACCACAGATCTACTTAGAATGTATAAATAGCCTATCTGATATTTTAAAAAAGGTGATTAATCATTAATTAATGTTTCAGAGATGTAAAATCGATTTCAATAGATACAGGTCAAATTTGACCCGGAACAGCCTCAGTGTACAAAATTTTGTAGCACCTGTACAAAAGTATAAAATTTTTAAATACTTTCATTTTTGCGCATTTTGGGTCTTTAGGAAGTCATCAAATTTCAGCTTAAAAAATGACATTTAGGGTGTTTTAACTGCTGTCAAATGTCAAAATGGGTCAAATTTGACCCGAGCAGAATGTAAGGGTTAAGCTGTGTCACAGCCATGAACTCTGCCATAGCAGTGGTTTGGCAACTCACTGCAGACAGCTGGAATCAGGTGGCAGCGATTACTGCTCTCACGACTGCAATGCAGCAGTTTGCTACCAACAACCAGAATCAGGTGACAACCACTACCACTTTCGTTCAGCAGTTCAGCAGCCTTTAGCCATGTCAGTGTCACTCCCAGTATCTCCCAGATCCTTCTCTTCAACAGCCTCATCAACCTCAAACACTAATGCCCTGACTCTTGTAACCCCGTCTGGCCCAGTACCAAGTATTCCTCCACCAGGCAGATACTCTGATGATCATGGTGGCTGCAGGAATTTTATTATCCAGTGTGAGCTGACTTTCCAGGCCTGACCTTTTTGGTTCAGTGATGATGCATGCTAACCAGTATACATGGTAAATCTGTTAAATGGACCCTCATTCAGCTTGTTCAATGCTCCATGGGAACAATGTTCCCTGGGCAACCCAGACATTTCAGCAGTTTGTTGTCGAGTTCAAGACAGTTCATAATTTTCCAGTGTGAGATTTGGAGGCCACCCACCAACTCCTGGACCTGTGCCAAGGTGGACAAACAACGCGGTAAATATCTGCTCCCTTGAGGTGGACACAGGGTAAAATGAGAGATCCATCATCACTGCTTTCCAGCAGGGTCTGAATGCAAGGGACCAGCATGAGCTTGCAGTGTGTAAAGACAGCC
The DNA here is from genome assembly GCF_963921235.1 of Mobula hypostoma. NCBI lineage: Eukaryota > Metazoa > Chordata > Chondrichthyes > Myliobatiformes > Myliobatidae > Mobula > Mobula hypostoma. Next base: position 71,587,980 of record NC_086106.1, read on the forward strand.
TGGATGACCTGATAAATAATGGCCATTCAAATTAACAACCAGGCAACTGAGCGACACAGAGAAAAAAACGCCCCAAGCTACCTACTCCTTAGATCACCATTTTTCAGTTCCTCCTGAGATAGGTTCATACACCTTATCTACATTCTTGCCTCCACTAAAGCGATACAGGACATTATCAGGCTTCATGTCCCCAGAGCCAGTAAAAGAGCATACCCGTAAGTAGGAACGGGAGTTCTGATGGGTTGGTTCTCCCCGCAATCATTTTCTCCTGATTGCGTAATGCTCCCAGTTTACTTGTCATGGAGGTCTCATACTCATGAGCTTCAGGCATTAATTCACTCCGGAGTAACTGGGAACCTTATAGATATCTCTCTGGATCAAAAATGCAGTGTTCTGATTCAGCAATTGTGAAAGAATATCAACGTCAAGGTCCTGGATGGTAGACTTCTGGGCATTGGCAATATTCACCTTGCCACAGAACCCCTCCAACTTGTGCTAGAAGGCAACCATAGAGAGCATCTCTCTTTCTATCTGGTTGGTGCGCCTGAACTGCCACTGGTGCTTGGCCTTCTCTAATTATCTCGACACAACCCACAAGTTAATTGGTCCCTAAATGTGCTCCAAGAGTGGGGACCAGCATGCCTGTCTACTTGTCTCGGTCTAGCTCAAGCCCCTATCCATAAATCCCTTCCTGTGTCAGCTGCTTTGTGGACCTTCCTGGCATTCAAGCTAAATCTGCTGATTTTATTGAGGCATTCAATAAAAAAAGGCCACCTCCTTGCCTCCACACCAGCCATACCACTGTGTCATTAACTTTTTATTCAGAAATAGTCCTCCCTGGGTCCAGCACTTGTCCTTCTCTCATTCTGATATATTGGCCATGGAAGAGTACATCAAGGAGACATTGGCCTTGGGGTTTATCTATCCTTCAACCTCCCCAGTTGGAGTGGGCTTCTTTTTAGTGAGCAAGAGATGGCAAACTCCATCCCTGCATTGATTATCAGCCCACTAATTCATTAGAAACTTCAATTCCATTGCAGCCCCCATAAATGCACTCACCAAGGAGAACACTCCACAGGATTCTTTTCGACAAATGAAGCAGACCAAGCATCCTTGGAACTAAAGCAATACCTCACCACTGCCCTCGTGCTGCAATACCCAGACCCATTGCATACATTCATTGTTGAAGTGCATACATCAGAATTTGGTGTTGGAGCTGTATCCTCTTAATTTTGTTCTTCTGCAGATAGCCACTTGACTCTTACTAAGTTTAACTATGATGTCAGGAACTGAGAACTTTTGGTTGTCAAGGAGGCCGTGGAAGCATGGAGAGGGCAGAGTACACCTTTTTGGTATGAACAGATCACAAGAATCTCTCCTACATTTGGATGCCAAGAGACTCAATTCACATCAAGTCCATTGGACTCTCTTCTTCATCCAGTTTAGTTTCACCCCACCTACTGTTTTAACAACAACAATATCAAGGCCAAAGCTCTCTCCCAACAGCTTGACGTGACTAAGCACAATGCAGATTCCTCCAGATCCTCGCTTGTGCATTGTCCCTCCAATGATTAGGTGAATAGAGGCAGAAATAAGGGCCACCTAATATTCCTATTGAAACCCAGGTTGGGGGTTGTCACAGTAATGCCAGGGAGTTGAAATGGGGTTACTCCCCCTGTCTGGTTGGACATTCAGGTATTCAAAGGACCCTGGAATTTATCAAGAGACAATTTTGGTGGCCATCTATGTGCCATGATGCCCATAATTTTGTCTCTGCTTGTCCAACTTGTACCAAGAATACCCTGCAGGTCTGCTATGTCTACTGTCTCTGCCTCACCGCCCCTTGTTACACATCTTGGTTAATTCCATCACTGGTCAGCCCACTCTAATGGAAACGCAACCATTCTGGTCATTGTGGACCAATTTTCCAAGGCTGCCCAATTCTTTACTCTCCCTGAGGTCCTGTCAGCTCATGAGACTATCACTGCTGAGTGGTCAGGCTGCATGGCTTCCTTCTAGACATAGTACCTGCTCAAAGTTCACACCCTGGTTTTGGAAGACCATCTACTCTCTTGTAGGAGCCATGGCCAGCCTCTCATCTGGTTTTCAACCCCAATCTAATGGCCAGACTGAGACAGTGAATCAGGAGTTGGAGACAACCCTGCACTGCCTTGCCTCTTTCAAACCCCAAGTCCTGCAGCTCCCAATTGGTTTGGGCAGAGTCTGCCCACAGTAACCTCCATTCATCCTCCATTGGCATGTCCCCCTTTGAAGACCAGAAGCGATTCCAGCCACTGTCATTTTCCTGACCAACAGATTGATGAGGAAGTTCCTGCTGATGAACAGTTGGTCCAATGCTACAAGTGCATATGGAGATGAGCCAGGGCTTCTCTGCTGCACACTAGAAACAACATGCCCAGCAGGCTGATCAGCTCCACCAGCAGTAAAGCCTCTCAAGCCAGGGGAGAAAGGCTGGTTGGTGTCTAAGGATCTTCCTTTGAAAGTTGAGAGCTGCAGGTTGTCCCCACACTAAATAGGACTATTTTTAGTGGAGAGAGCTATCAACAAAGACTCATATAGTTGGTGTCAACCATTATCAATGAACCATACCCCATTGTTCCATGGTTCCCAGCTGAAGCTGGTGACTTCCTCCCCCCTTGCTTCGGTTACTTCCCCCTGCAGCTTCTTCAAATTCTTGGTGGATGGGTCCCTGGTCTATTTTATGTGGCACCCCTGGCACCTCTCTTGATATGGGGTATGATCTTATGGATTGGGAGGGTTATAGCCCTGAGGAGCATTCTTGGCTTCCAGCTCCTGACATCCTGGACAAGTATCTCTTTCAGGACTTCCAGCAGGCACAGGTCTCTGGCACCTTGAGAGCTGCACCAAGGGAGAAGGGCCCTGTCACAATCATGGACTCTGCTGCAGGTCTGTGTGCTTTCGCAGGCAGGCTGCAGAACAGGTATAGCAATCACGCTCATGAGTTTGCACTTTCCAAATGATTAGAGCTTCATTGTGCTGGTAGCTAACTCCCTTCCTCTTGTTTCAGACTCGTTGAAACCTGACCAAAAGCAAAACAATGCCAACACTCCTTGCTTATAGTTGCTCTGGTTCTGGGAAAGAAGACTTATTTAGTAGTATTTACTGCTTTATCGGTGTTAGCTTTGGTTTGAAAGTTTTAGTTAACAGCGCTGTTAGCCTAGCTTTTGTTGCATTTTCTTTATTTCTGCACTGTTCCTATTGACAGTCAGTGAACTGTTGATTCAAAGTTCAACGTTCAAAGTAAATTAATTATCACTTATATGTCAACATATACAACCCTGTGATTAATTTTCATGTGGGCATACTCAATAAATCCAATAACCATAATAAAATCAATGAAAGACAGTTCAAATTTCAAGTCCCAAGTAAATTTATTTTCAAATTATCCTGAGATTTGCACAAAACAAAGAAACCTAATCAAACCCATTAAAAAAGAAGAATGTCAAAAAGCAAACATGCAAAAAAAGAACAGATCATGCAAACAATAAAAAGTAAGCAAATAATATTCAGAACTAAAGTTCATGAAAGTGAGTTCACAGCCACAAAGCCAGTCGCAGGTGATCCATGAGTCTGTTTGTTGCAATTCATAGCTTCAGTTGAGCACAGGGATAAGTAAACCTCATCAAGCAGTGAGATGAACACAGGCTGCTCCCTCCCATCTGGCCCTAACGCCAAGCTCTTCAATCTGGCCCAGCAGTTAAATAGGCCAAACCTCAGACTGTTCCTCTCTCTCGGGCCCGGGTCCCCCCGCCTCAACTCTGTCTCACCTCGGATCTGCTGCTTTGACTCAGCTCCAAGCCTACTCCAGCAATGGCCAAATATTGGCTTATTCCTCACTCTCATGCCTCCGCCCAGCCGCCTTGACTCACCCCATACACACCATGCTGCAACCGTCCTGCTCCTTTGAGACTGCAGTTCACACCACAAAAATCCCCCGGGATCAATAAAGTATGACTATGACTATGACTATGACTATGAAAAATGCCAGGTCTTTCAGACAGTTCAAAAGCTTATCTCTGAAAGGGAAGTTACAGGCTGTTGATGGAAGTGATCATTTTCCAGAAAAAGTGTGATTAATAGTGTCAGCAGTATTTTGTTTGCTGCCAGTAGCTCATCAGTGCCATTTTCAACTGCAAGTCTTAAACAAGGCTGACAACCAATCTGCAAAATGCAGCAAACTGTGCAAATAAACAGAAACAGAATAGAATAAATAAATAGATAGATAGATAGATAGATAAATGAGTGAATGAAGAAAGAAAGAAAGAAAGAAAGGAAGGAAGTAGGAAAGTATGTATGAAGAACATAAGATGATGAGTCCTTGAAAGTGAGTTCATAGGTTGTGGAAACAACTCAGTGATAGGGCAAGTGAAGATGAGTGAAGTTAAGCGCTCCAGTTCAGTAGCCTGATGGTAATAACTGTTACTGAACCTGGTGGTATGAATTCTAAAGCTCTTCTACCTTCTTCCTGATGCCAGCAGTGAGAAGAGAGCATGACCTGGGTGGTAGATGTCCCTGATGATGGATGTTGCTTTCTTGTGATAATCCTCCATGTAAATGTGCTCAATAGTGAGGAGGGGAGGGCTTCACCCGTGATGGACTGGGCCGTATTCACTACTTATTGTAGGATTTTCTCTTCAAGGGGATTGGTGTTTCCATACCAGGCTGTGATGCAGCCAGTCAATATACTCTCCACCACACATCTGTAGTAGTTTGCCAAAGTTTTAGATGTCTTGCCAAATCTTCACAAGATGCTAAGGAAGTAGAGGAGCTGTCGTGCCTTCTTCCTAATTGCACTTAAGTGTTGGGCTCAGGACAGGTCTTCCTAAATGATAACACCAAGGAATTTAAGGTTACTGACCCTCTCCACTTTTGATCCTCCATTGAGGGCTGGCTCATTGACATCTGGTTCCCTCCTCCTGAACTTGATAATCAGCTCCTTGCTGAAATAGTTCAAAGTCAGCATGGTTTCCTTAAGGGAAAATCTTGCCTGACAAATCTTTTGGAATTCTTTGAAGAAATGACAGGCAGTTTGCACAAAGGAGAATCGGCAGATGTTGCGTACTTGGATTTTCAGAAGGCCTTTGACAAGGTGCAGCACATGAAGCTTCTTAACAAGTTAAGAGCCCAAGGTATTACCAGAAAGATACTAGCATTGAAAGATCATTGGCTGATTGACAGGAGGTTAAGAGTTGGAATAAAGAGAGACTTTTCTAGTTGGCTGCCGGTGACTAGTGGTGTTCCACAGGAGTCTTTGTTGGAACCACTTCTTTTTACATTATATGTCAACGACATGGATGACGGAATTGATGGATTTGTAGCCAGGTTTGCGGACAATATGGAAATAGGTGGAGAGGCAGGTAGTTTTGAAGAAATAGAGAGGCTGCAGAGGCTGCTTAGGAGAATGGGCAAAGAAGTGTCAGATGGAATGCAGTGTCAGGAAGTGTATGGTCATGCACTTTGTTGGAAGAAATAAAAGCACAGAATATTTTCTAAATGGAGAGAAAATTCAAAAATATGAGGTGCAAAGGAATCTGGGAGTGCTCCTGGAGGATTCCCGACAAGTTAATTTGCAAGTTGAGTCAGTGGTAAGGAAGGCAAATGCGATGTTAGCATTCATTTCACGAGGACTAGAATATTAAGCAAGAATGTGGTACTGAGGCATTATAAAGCACTGGTGAGGCCTCACTTGATGCATTGTCAGCAGTTTGGGCCCCTTATCTAAGAAAGGATGTGTTGACATTGGAGAGGATTCAAAGAAGGTTCATGAAAATTATTCCAGGATTGAAATGGATTGAATGTTGAAAGTTTTCGATACTATGACTGCGGAGAGAATGTTTCCTGTGGTGGGTGAGTCTAATGCCAGAGAATACAGCCTTAGAATAGAGGGGCATTCATTTAGAATGGAGATCAGGAGGAATTTCTTTAGCCAGTGAGTGGTGAATCTGTAGAATTCATTGCCACAAATGGAGGCCAAGTCATTGGCTATTTTTAAGGCAGAGGTTGATAGGTTCTTGATTAGTCAGGGCATGAAGGGTTACAGGGAGAAGGCAGGCTGACAGGGAAATGAGTCAGCCATGATGAGATAGCAAAGCAGGCTTGATGGGTAAAATGGACTGATTCTGCTCCTCTATCTTATGGTCTTATGGTCTTATGGAATAAGAGGTTATTGTTGCGGCACCACTCAGCTAGATTTTCAATCTCCCTCCTAGATGCTGATTCATCACCAGCTTTGAGTCTGCCTATGACAGTGGTGTCGTCAGCAAACTGGAATATGGCATTGGAGCTGTGCTTAGCCACAGGTTCACATGTGTAAAGTGAATGGAGCAGGGGACTAAGCACACAGCCTTGAGATGCATCTGTGCTGATGGAGATTGTAGAGAATTTGTTGTTACCAATCTGCTCTAAGGCCCAAGTCTTGAAGCTTACTGGTTAGTGTAACACATGTGTAGCACTACTCCTATCTCGTGTGACTGGTTGCCACACTCTTTAGAAGAAACATTAAATTACATAGTACTACACTAGGTGCTAGTAGGCCATAAGATGCTATTGATAGCAGAAGAAGGCAGTGAATAGAAAACACACACTTCTGGAGGTAAGTTTGGCTTATAAAAAAACATGCAAAATATTTGCATGAGTAAGAACAATTCAAAATTCCAACATTCTGATTAGTTTCCAAATCTCAGATAATCAACGAAAAACCAAATTCCTGTTTAGTTAGAATCAATGATATTCATTAGAATAACCTTTGCTACTTCAATTTCTCTAATTAGATCTAGTGTTATTCCCTATTTAAAAGTTTACAGACTAACCTTTCCCTTTTTTTTATATTCCTAGTTAGTTAAAAAACTAATTGAATTCATATTCTTAAGTATCATGGTTAACTTCAGTTTCAGTTCAAATCAGTATGTCTACAAATTAAAATTGACATTCAAAAATTATATATCTGTACAGCTTAACTCCCTTCACAACAATTTCCCAACATCACAACTTTTAAACAAAATATATCTCATTCAGCAACTTATTGGTCTTTGCAAAAATAATCAGATCCTGCAGAAAATCAAATTCAGATCCTTTGAATGAAAATAAATTTATACATCTAACCATATTAAATCCTCTACATCATTAAACTTTTCGTTCCCACACACGTTCTTCACCTTGGGTCACTCGCCATCATGTTTCTTGTTTCGTTGGATGAAATATTTGATCATCCATGAAAAGTCGATTCACAATACTTACACAAAAAATCTTGACCAAATCCCTTTGTGTGATTTAACAGAAGTGATTCCTGGTTAGACGGTAGAGATCTTGGGCACTCATCTCTGCCGATATTGTCTCGTTACAGCTGCTGCTTGTTATAGCTGTAGCTTCAGTAGATCTTTTATCGCTATTGTCTCTGCTCCCGGGGTTTCACCCTGAGGTTTTCAAGTAAGGTAGAGATACTCACTGCTAATTCCACTTTTAACAGTTTTATATCTTTGGTTTCTAATAGCTTGCTGCGTTTCTCTCACTTCCCTGCGCTGCATCAGCCACACCTCATTCTCGCATAGCGCTTTTATTTCCAAGGATCATTTTTTTGTATAATTCAGTAAACCTAGTTTTCATCCCTCCACAGGTGGAGCTTTCTAACATTACATCTTTTGGGTTCAATTGACCTGGGTTACTTTAGTTTTGAGGGGATGATAGTATTGAATGCCAAGCTGCAGTCAATGAAGAATGTCCTGATGTATGCACCTTTGCTGTCTAGATATTCCAGGTTTGAGTGAAGAGGAAGTAAAATGACATCTGCTGTGGACCTGTTGCACCAGTAAGCAAATTGCAGTCGATCCAAGTTGCTTCTCAGGCAGGTGTTGATATGTTTCATCACTAACTTTCAGTATCTCACTCTTGGCACTTGGGCATCTCCCTGCCATACTGAGTATTTAATAGAATTAAGCTCCAGAATGATTTATGCGATTTAACTGGAAGCATCTGGAGATATGCTTGCATTGATATTTGGAGACCAAGTCATTGGGTACATTTAAAGTGGAAGTTGATTGGGTCTAGATTAGTAAGGGCATCAAAGGTTATGGGGAAAGGGAAGGAGAATGGGGTTGAGAGGGATAGTAAATCAGCCATGATGGGATGGTGGAGGAAACTCAATGTGACAAATGGCCTAATTTTTCTTCCATAACTTACAGTCTTCCAGATTCAACAACATCCTGGATTAAATATAAAAAATAACAATAGCAGAAATATTGAAGTGTACTATGCACAAATTTAATGATGGTGCTATGGGAAATGCAGTGGTTACAAGGTAACCAGCAATAATTCTTGAAAATTATGTTGTTGTATAAAAGTAACTGAGGAGTCTATAAAAATAGAGACGCCTCGAATCTTAGCATTGGAGTTCGAATGAAACTGTTGTTCCTTCCAGAATTAAAAAAAAACATAGTCTGTCCCCCCTCCACACATGGGTCTCTTGTAAAAATAAAATTTGTGCTTTAAGTCTCCGGAACACTTTAAAAACTTTTTTCCTTTTAATAGGATGATTAAGACCATTAGTATTCCAGGAGACAAAATTAATAATAGACTCCATAAACCCTAAAGTCAACCCGCAACAAGGAGGATTGACGATAGGCTCGACCCACGAACCCGGAAAGGGAACAGAACAGACAAGAGACACCGGGAAGAAGAAAGAAACCAATACTTCAATAATATATATAGCCCAAGAAGAAAGAAACTAAAACGTGAAGCCACTCCCACCACCCTCCACCCCATGACCCCAAGGCTAAATCTAACGCAGACCAGCCCGAAAGAAGCAAGCACTAAAACTACCCCCATGACTTCCGGTATACGCTCCCTAAAAAAAAGTGTAAATATAAAAAAGACCAGCTGATTATAAAACAGTAAAAGAATAAAAAAAGATAACTCAATTAAAATAAACACATAACAGAATAAAAGCCAGAAAATATTTAAAAAAACCACAATAAACCCCAGACCCATGAGTAAACAAAACAACAAAAAAAATGAGATTATTAACATAAACTAGTTATAAAAACCTACAAAACAAAATAGATTTTAAAAAAACTACAAAATTTAAGGCCACAAAGGAAATACGTAAAATGACGATAAGAAAGTAACCACCCAGAATCCCCTGGGAAAAAGAAAGAAATGACGCAGTTAAAAAGAAAGTTTAGCAACCATATTAAGTAATCAAAAATAAACTTTTCTGCCCAAATAGGGCAAAAAAAAATTAAGACCGACAAATTCACAGCCTCCGATCAACAGAGATAGTTAAAATATTACGATTAAGATGTTGAAGGTGAAAATTGATCCAGATAACTCTGGGCATCCGATGGAGATTCAAAAAAGACTGAATAACCTTACAAAGGTATATCTTGGGGTTAAATTCTGTATTTGGCTTTTTAATAATAAAGAGGACTCCAGTTAATTAGGCCATTGATTAACTGAGGAGGCCACTTATTTGGGACAATTCTTAAAGAGTAAAAACAAATCCAGAAAATAGCCAGGATTCCCTTTGTTTATTTAGGATGCTATGCTGCTTAATTATAGAAAGGCAACTGTGGCCGAATATCTTTTAACCAGCGTTAGTCGCATGCAAACATTGTGTGGCCATCAGACACTGCACTGTGCTTGGAGCGAACGGTTTTGTGTTCAAAAAGCAGTGATTTTTGTCATGGATAGTTGGTAATAAACATTAAGAAAATTCAGAATTGTTCTGTTCACTGTAGTTTCATGCAAAGCTTTCAAGCTTGGAGATGCCAGAAACACATGGGAGTGAAAATGAAATGATTTTACTACTTCAAGAAGTTAGCAAGTATGAAGAATTTGAAGGTATCAACAATCATCTTGAATGTTAAAAAGAAGATGAAGATTTGGAGGATGCAATAGTTGAAAACACTGTTTGAAGTCAGTCCACTACCTGCACTAAGTGTCTACACTGATTTTGCACTGATTTTGTTTGTTTACAGTCAATCAAAAGAACTGTTCAATGTACACTGAATTAATTGTTCTATCAATAACGATTAGGAACTAATTCACAGTTTTGTAGTACTGTAGTAGTTCCGGTAGTGTTCTAATTTCTTCTGTATTTCATTTACATATATAATTTGCTACCCAGTTAAACAGTAGTTTGTCTTTTTTTATATATTTGTAACTATTTTCATGAAACTTCCGCTAATTGGGGCAGCTGCTTTATTGGGCCAAAATGTCCCGATCTGTCCTAATTAACTGGAATCCACTGTATTTATGATCTTACAGACCTCAGTAACATTATCTTTTCACAAGCTTATTTCAAGGTTGAATAGCCCATAATTATCAAGTCATTCGTCATAATTCAATCTTTTGACACCAGGGACTAGGCAGGTGACATTTCCCTGTACATTCTCCAGGAAATGAATGTAACATATCAGGATGCAGTAGTCAATGTGTGGTCTGACTAGATAACAGTGTTCAAAGGTTGCAAAGGAGAAGAATTGTAACACTATGGTCTGAGTATAAAACTACGAAGCAATTACTTCTCCATGTTGAAAAAGAAATCTATAATTACAGAAAGAAAGGGCAAGGACAAGAACAAGAACAAGTCATTCAGTTCATCAAGCATATCCCCCTGGTATCCCAGCTCAGCCAGCTCAGCCCCTAACTGGATTCTGGCCTCCCCTAATACTGGGATTTAGGGATGTTATTTTTGGATTGGTTTTGAATTTATTTTTATTAACATACATGCTCCAGTCCTAATACATTGTGATGCATTTTTACAGGTTTATATTTCCATATCTCTTAATAATTTATACATTTATTTGTGTCCTTCTTTGCAACCTTGAGCTTGCTGGATTGTATGGCTTAATCTTCTTCCCGTTTTGTTTTATTTTATCGACTTTACCTCTTACCATTGATGAACTATTGTTCATTTTTCATTTCTCATCTGAATTGTGACCAATAGAATTGCACACAGCAATCTCAGTGTAATTCAATGTGTGCATTAGGTAGCTTGATAAGCTTGTATTTCACCCATCTACCTTTGTTTCTCCAAATCCATGGTGCTTCTGAAACCACACTGAATTCAGGTTATATGCACTGAGTCTATTACTTGTCTCTTTGCCCTACTATATGAAACAGAATATGCTGGAAATACTCAACAGATCAGGCAGCACTTGGGGAGAGAGAAACTATTTTATTAAAGGTCATCAACCTCAGACATTACCTGTGTTTGTCTCTTCACCTAATGAGTATTTCCACCATTTCCTGCTTTCATTTCAGATTTCCAGTATCTATCATTTGTCAAATTTCTATGCCATGTACCCTTCATTTTATATTTGGACTGTTCATTCTTTCTTTTCAAATAAATTAGTTTGCATTCATCAATATTAAATATCAATGACATTAATGATTTATTTTTTGCTAAAAAGAAAATATTTTCTGCATCCTTCATCACTCTTACTGTTGCCCCCAAATCCCAGCAAACTTACAATTACTTTCTGCTCCAAGTATTTTGAAGCTTATGTAATGGCCCCTGTCATACTCTGTGTGCATATCTGTCCTCTTTGTCTGACACTGTACTTCTATAAAGTATTGCTTTCTTTAAAAGTAATACAATAGATTCTACAAAATATGCAATAGTTTGTATTGAAAAATAAGAAAGATATGACCACATTAATGGGGTTGTATCAGAGACCACCCAACAGCCCAAGGGATTTAGAGGAAAACGTTTGCAGAGAAATCACAGAATGTTGCAAGAAACATAAAGTTGTTATAGTAGGTGATTTTAACTTTCCACATATTGACTGGGCCTCCCATACTGTAAAAGGACTAGATGGGATAGTGTTTATTAAACGTGTTCATGGAAGTTTATTTTATCAGTATGTAGAAGTCCCAATGAGAGAGTGCGTGATACTTGATCCGATATTAAGGAATGAGACAAGGCAGGTGACAGAAGCTTGTGTAGGGGAACACTTTGCTCGTTCGCTGCTGTCGTTACTGCGTGGTCCGGAATCTTCCGGAGGGAAGGCCTCAAAATCCCCAGCTTTGCCTGCTGTTGGCAACCAAGATTGAGGTTGAATCGTTCGGACAGAGATGGCGCTCAGTACTCGGCGTCAGAGAGCTGATTCGGAGGCTCGACATTTTCAGATGACTCAGAATCGGATTGTGGTCGGGCATGGCAGGGAGAGTTTTTCTTCCTTCTCCCGTCTGCGTGAGATATGGGACACTTGAGAGAATCTGAACTTTTTACTGTGCTCATGGACTTCTTCATCAAGTTATTGTATTGTTGCACTGTTGTAACTATATGTTATAATTATGTGGTTTTATCAGTTTTTTCAGTCTTGGTCTGTCCTGTGTTTTGTGATATCACACCGGAGGAAATATTGTATCATTTCTTAATGCATGCATTACTTAATGACAATAAAAGAGGACTGCGTGTCTTCATAATCTAATGCCATAAGTTTCAAAGGAAATATGTAAATTGATAGGTCTGGTCCATGCGTTGAGATTCTTAATTGGAGAAAGGCCAATCTTGATGGTATAAGTAATGATTTGGCAAGTGTGGATTGGGAGAGTCTGTTTTCCAGCAAAAGTGTACTTCGTAAGTGGGAGCCCTTCCAAAGAGAAATTTTGAGAGTACAGAGCTTTCATGTTCCTGTCAGAATAAAATGTAAAGGTAATAGGTGTAAGGAACCTTGGTTTTCAAGTGATATTTAAGCCCCGGTTAGGAAAAAAAAGTGCAGGTATAGGCAGGTAGAAACAAATGGGGTGCTTGTGAAGTATAAGAAATGCAAGAGAATGCTTAGCAAATAAATCAAGAGGGCTAAAGGAAGATGTGGGTTTGCCCTAGCAGACAAGGTGAAGGAGAATCCTAAGAGATTTTAAAGATATCTTAGAGCAAAAAGTATTGCGAGGGACAAAATTGGTCCTCTGGAAGATCAGAATGGTAAGCCATGTGCGGAGCTGAAAGTAATGGGAGAGATATTAAATAATTTTTTTGCATCAATATTTATTAAGGAGATGGACACAGAGTCAGTTGAGGCAAAGCAGCATCAATTTCATGGACCCTATACAGATTACAGAAGAGGAGGTGTTTTGCAGTCCTGAGGAAAATTAGGATAGATCAATCTCCGGCAAGCAGCAGGCAGAGCAGTCTCACAGCTCAGCCTCAATGCAAAGGAGAGCTGAGTAAAAGGCCGTGGAGCATAACTGACTCGACCCTTGGCTCCAGTCCCGACAACCTTCCTTTTCAGTCCATCTGACCCAGCATTTAAATTGTCCAAGTCTCGGGTCATCCCCCACACAATCCCCACCCAGGTCCTTCTGGCCATGCCACCCAGCAACCCACCTATTTAACCACAGGACGAATTACAATGATCAATTGACATACTAATCAGAACGTCTTTGAACTGTGGGAGGAAACTGAAGCACCATTGTGTTTTTCTTAACTTCATTTCTTTTCATTGTAGTCTATGTATTTACTGTAAATGCCTGCAAGAAAATGAATCTCAGGGACTCTATGGTGACATATATGTACATAAATAATGTTTACTTTGAACTTTGGTATTTTGTAATCTTCTTGGACATACAAAACATCAACACAATTCCCAGTTTGTATGTCCAAGAAGATTACAAAATGGTAAAATGCAGAAACAAAGGGGGAACAAACAATCAATGTGCAACAGACAACAAACTGCAAATATAAGAATAAGAAAAGAACAAAATAGTAATAATAATAATAATAAATAACTAAGCCATAAATATTGAGAACATGAGTTGAAGAGTCCTTGAAAATGAGTCCATAGGTTGTGACATCAATTCAGTTTTGGAGTGAATGAAGTTGAGTGAAGTTATCCCCTTTGGTTCAAAAGCTTGATGGTTGAGGAGTAATATCTGTTCCTTAACCCTGTGGTGCAAAATCAGTGGAAACAATAAGGAGCAAATAGTCCTTTATAAATATAAATAATCATTTATTTATGTTAGTCCTGACGAAGGGTCTCGGCCTGAAATGTCAGTTAGTCCTGACGAAGGGTCACGGCCTGAAACGTCGACTGCACCTCTTCCTAGAGATGCTGCCTGGCCTGCTGCGTTCACCAGCAACTTTGATGTGTGTTGCTTGAATTTCCAGCATCTGCAGAATTCCTGTTGTTTGTGAATATAAATAAAGTTGGAAAGATTTAAGGAAAGATGTAAACAAGGTTGAAAGAGTATGAAGAAAATTTACAAGCATGTTGCCAGGTCTGGAGCACCTGAGTTATACGGAAAAATTGAATGGGCTGGCACTGCATTTCTTATAATGTAGAAGATTGAGAGGAGAATTGATAGGGGTATTATGAGGCGTAGAGAATGGGAGGTTTTCCACTGAGATTGGGTGGTACTACAACCAGAGGCCATAGGTTAAAGGTGAAAAGTGAGAAGTTTAAGGTGAACATGAGGGGAAACTTCCTTCCTCAGAGGGTCATGAGAGTGTGGAATAAGCTGCCAACACAAGTGGAGCATGCGAGCTCAATTTCAACTTTTAAGTGTAACTTGCACAGGTACATGGATAGAGGGCTATGGTCCCGGTACAGGTCAATGGGAGTAGGCAGTTTTTAATGGTTTCCGCATGGACTAGATGAGGTGAAGAGCCTGTTTCTGGGCTGTACTTTTCTATGATTATATTATCCACTAATTAGAATTATCAAAATATTTATTTCTGAGTTTCTGAAAATTCAGGTTGAACCAAAAATATTAAGGTGAAGTAAAGGTGAAAGATGCAATGAAATGATAGTCTGTTTCAAATCTGAACTCTCTGTGGGTGATTGTGAATAGCTACATGTGAGGTTTTTGTATCATAGACAGTTGGGATATGAAGTGGGCACCAGTCAGTACTTAATCCCCTCACATCAGACTGTCAACCTATCATAAAGCAGCAGCAAATCAAAACGCTGTAACCATAAGCAGTTACTTCAGCAAATTAAACCTACATCTAGGGATTTGCCAGTGTTAACTCCATAAGGTTAGATATTCAAAAATAAATTTCTTGGTGAAAATAAGTCTCTCACTCTCTCACATGACACATGCCCTGAATTCAAGTTATGTACTTAAAGTCAATCACAACAAACACATCCCAAGGAATCACATCATTTATTTTGCAAAACATATTGAACAGGAGAATGGAAAGTGACATTAAAAAGCCATGATATATTTTTAAAACAATCTTTAAATGTCAGTCCACAAGTAATTAATGTATCCGCAACCTCTACTTTATTTCGGAAACAAAAAAGTTACAAAATAAATACTTTAAAGAGTATTAACCCTTAAAGGACTGATAAAGCACCACCACTTAACATACTTCCTTTAGGGCATACAGGCTACTGTGGATACCAAGAGTTGTGGTTTTTCTCACATTAGCTACATTTTCCTATATTTCCTCCTTTTTTACCTGAAAGTAATACAGTCCTTTGCCAATTGTTGTTCAGCATGCCTTTATCTTTTTTTTGCATAGCTTGCTGTATAAGATACATTATGCTTTATGGCTAAGCCAGTTTAACACAGGACAATTATTATCCTCCCAACGTAATTAATATAAGACTTACTATAATTTGCAATTGCCCCCTTTTTTGAAGTGTCCATATAATAATTAAAAAGTTCCATTAATGCACATCAGCCTTTATCTTTGGGAGGGAGGTACTGAAATATGAAAAAAAGATGGAAATTATGATACTGGTTTCATAAAGCTGTGGTTAGTGCCCATTCAGAGCAATGCATTAACCTTCCTTAGGTAGCAAGAATTTCCACCTTTGAAGGACCATAAGAAAGACTCAGAGTGATTACTGAGGGAAATTAAGAGCAAAGGTTGCATAGACTAGAAATATATTTCATTCCGTACAGCAGCATAGAACAAGAGGAGGCAAATGTAAAAATATGGCTGAGCAGTTTAGTGCTAATGACTGGTGTACTTAAAACAAAAGCAGATGGAAATCTTAGATTTTTCCACTAAAGCCCAATAGAAAATGTTGAAACTGCATTTCATGTATTTGTATTGGAGAAGAGATGTTCTCTAACTCATGACTACAGAACCAAGGCAGGCAGGCAAAGTTGAGATATATATCAACTATATACTGATTTCATTGGAACAAGATTAGAGGTCAAATGGCCTTCTTCTCCTTGGTTCCTTTCACGTCCACTAGCCAATGTCTTCTGGAAGCTGCATTAGCAGTTATTGTGCAGGGTGAATGGCCTATTCACTTAAAATGGGCCTCTGAGAAATGTCCATTGTCTGGGAGTAAGCACAACTTACAGCTTAAAAGTGAATGCAGTGTGCCAATGATGACTTTGGTGCATGGCTTTAGCCAAGAATCTATTTCCTGTTTCTCCTCCTCACTGCTCACTTCTACAGAGAGCGCGTGCAAAATCATCCAATCTTGTCGCAGGAGGAGATGAGTTAAAATAAGACATAGCATGGCAAAATTAAAGACCGTGTTAAAAGAATAACAATTACTTCAGGCCAACAAATTTCCTCTTGTGGTTAGAGTTCACTGTCTAACCTGGTGCTATATTTTACCCACATTTACCAATCCAGATTCTGGGATTCTGTAAGATATCCACAGTTCAACACAAACCACAGTGAACAACATCAATTCCTATTGATTCCCCCCCCCCCACCTCCCCACTTCCTAAATATTTTTTTCAAGCAAATCATCAACCTACAGGTAATTCATCGGCAAAGTCAGTTCTGGAAGGGTTAACCATTGTTCATTGATAACATGCAATTTTAACTGCAATGCTTTGCACAAATAATAACAAATATTCTCATATCCTAAAACTACCAGCACTATCAAGAAATAGTTAAAATTATTAGACAAGACATTTTTAATGCTTTTTCATCATTCAGTGATTAAAGTAACTGTTTAATAAGGTGGCGCTCTTTTGCACACTGTAACTGCCTGTGATTTGAACAGATTACTGTGAGACAACATTTGACAAATTACAATGCTACCTATACCTGTTGGGCACATAAACAGCACAATAAGCTTTCTGCATAATCACCATTTTATGGTGCAAAAATTCCCCACATCTAATATACATAGCAAATTCCATTGTATTACAAGCAGTCATCATACAGCAGATTTAATGTAGTATTTTTATAGCTTTGCATGACTAGTTAGATAAACTCTACATACAGTAATCCCAAATAAAACTCCATAAAGTCTTCATTTTCTTCCCCTTTCCCTTGCTGAATGCTTCCTTCGATTGTCATACATCCAGATAATCTGGAAATTGTGCATGTTACCTGATTTGACATAACAAACATGAGGTTCCTCCTTTCACCTCACAAGATAGTAGCAAGCCATTTGGTATTAAAATGTGAACTTCTAAGTGGAGAGGGTAGTGCTTCAATTCTTCAGTATAATTTGCAGGTGCAACTTGAAGGTTTCAGTGTCAAACTTCACCTACCCCTCTCATCAGTTACATATTTTAGATCACCTGCGAATGTCCTGCAGGATTCAGCTATAAGACACAGTAATGCTCCAGAGAGTTGAACAATTTATCTTGCAGGAGCTGGTAAGATTTGAACTCCTTTAAGATTTTAAGCAGAGTATCCCACTTTAAGATGAGCAATCTGTACTCCAATCTAATTCAGAAATCAAAGATACAATATAGAAATATCAGATCACTTCCAATTTACCTATAAGTATATAAGTTTTAAGTATAAAATGCATGTTATATTTCTGATACATTAGCTTCAAACTATTATTCTACATATACTCTATGTGAGCTGCACACATAATGGCATTCAATCCTTTTGACATTAAAAAGACCTACATTGCAAAGAATTTTATATTTGATTGTTCAAGGGTCGAACACCAGATATTGTGGCTCTAAGGCCAAGGAAGATTGTTCCTCAAACCTGCTGGACCTTCTGACTGAGATGAGTTCCTGAATGGAGTGCTATTTAATACAAAGCTGTGCTCATGTTTTGAGCAGATCCATCACCCAAAGAGGTAGGGAAAAAAAAACATGATATCACCAGATCGCCTGCTGAATGAATGTATTCTTGTCCCTGACCAGAGTAGAACTGACAGAGTTTATAGAGTTCCATGGTAGAGGCCATGTGTACATCATTGTGTTTTTCTTGAAATCAGATGATTCATGCAAATCATCACTGTACAGCCGAGTGGGGTCCTTTAATTATAACACATCAAAGAATTGCAATTGTACATTTAGGCAGGTAAAACTGCTCTGAGAAGATCATTGAAAGTAAAAACATTGCTTTCAACCAGTTTGTTTACATGCTGGATGTCCAAGTTTGTCAGACATTATGAGCCCCAGAAAGATAGTTCCTTCCAGTTTGCCATTGACTTTGGTGCAATTTAACAACCCATGAAAATATTTCCACCATTTTTTGTTGTTGCTTGTAATGAAATGGCAGAAGAAGCTGTTGATTCGCAGATTCAAATTCTACTCACAATGAAGGCCTGCCTTACTAAAGCATACAGTTGTTTGCAAGTGTTCTGTACTGCAAAGCCAGCTCTCCTAATTTGGCATGTTGGCTCCACGTGAACTGAAAGCAGTGGCTATGTACATTCTGGCTTCAGTGCTTGCCAAAGATTGCTTGAGGTGTTTTCTAAAGTTGGTGCTCATGGACATAGGTAGAGTTGCTGCCAGACACGGACCCTTGTTGGGCCGGTGTAAAGTTTGCCAGGGGAATGACCTTCACAGGGTCCTCGGCGTTGGACTGTCTCTCCGAGCCATTGTACAGCTGTTGCCTGCCACTACCTTGGCTTTTATCGAGGTCGTCCTTGCTGCTGGCCCTCCCTAGGGTGTGCCGCCCTTCTGACCTGCCGCCTCTTGCCCAGCTCTGCTGAAATCCAATAGATGACAGGGGAGGGTTTGGCTGCTGGCACTGAGTCAGCGATGGGGGCATCCAACAGTTGTCAGAGTGACCGAGGACGAGGCACTCCTGTGTGCAAGTCTCCGAGGCTTCAGTCAGCACTTTCTGTAGAGACACCTCAACACCTGCAATGCAAGCAAGGATACAGAATTAATCAGCTGAGCAGATCTGTGGGAGTTTCTATTAATTTGTACAATATAGCATCAGTAAAATCATTAGATTAACAGCAGAACAGTAATGAACTTGTTGTGACAGTTGAATATTGTTTAAGACGTGATCATTTAATAAAACTTCATACCAGTAAAAACCTTTTTTCATGTCAAGGTGGTATAGGCTCAGAGTGTTTATATTTATAGGTTTCCAGTAACACTAACCGTCTGCTTGTATCATTTGCATTTGTTCTAGTTTGGTGTCAGGTTTAATCAATCAAGCTTTTGTTATTTACATATCCACAGACCGTTGTGGCTGACAATTTCTGCAGCTGAGGTCATTCAAGTTAGCAAACCAGGCTCATCCACTCCAATGAGATGAATTAAACATGAGCTGTACTGGATAAACTACTCAAAATTTACTAGTGATTCTGTTGGTGCCTTTTGGTCTTGTCCCCTGTGTGGAAATTTAACAATGTCCTAAAGCCCAGGATGTCAGATGTTACTGAATCAATCTTACAAGTGAGAAGCTCCTCCGACCTACTGTTTCACTGGTGTAGTAAATGCAGAATAAAACTCCTGATGCTGGGGCTAAGGCTGGGCCAAGGGGAGAGGATGGAAGAAGGGGTGGGGTTAGTAGAATTAATACAGTGCTGTAGCCTGAAATTGAGGGTGGGGGGGGGTTCGGGGTCAAACGTTGGCAGTCACTAAGTCAGGGAAAATGGTCCATGCTGGGAGTCAGTACATCAAAGTCAGCAAGTGGCAGTTATGGATGGTGAGTGCCACTCAGATAATAGGTGAGTGAATCAGCGTTCAGGTGTCTCGAAGGGTGAGCGTTCAGTTGATTATAGGTGGGTGTTGTTGAATAATTGGGGCTGGGTGCACGGGGTGTGTGCAGGTAAAGGTGGGCTTAGTTTGGAGTGGGAGCAATTGCGCACTAAGACTGGCTGAGGTAAATAACTCAAAGCAGATCCATCTGAGCCAGGTTCCCTGTGATGCACTCTTTAAACTTTGTGCAGCTAAGGAACAAGCAGTGAATGACCTACAACCCACTAGTTCTGTAACTGCTCGACCTGGAACCGCTTAAAGCAAGAATTACATTGCAACTGATGTATTACAACATTAGACCATTGAATCTGGTACAAAAAATGGCTTTTCCATTATTGTCCAGCTCAACATCTGGAGTGGCAGACAAGAATGAGACCCAGGATGCAGCATAAGTGTCTTCTTCTCTGGGAGCATACATAAATTTAGCTCTAAAGAAAGGTTGTACTTCATGACCAAATTTCTGGCTGCTATTTTATTGTTCAAATTCAAAGTAAATTTATTATCAAAGTACATATAGCCATTACATGCAACCCCGAGATTTGCTGGCACACTCACTAAATCCAAGAAACATAATGGAATCAATGAAAGACCACACCCAGCGGGACAGACAAACAACCAATGTACAAAAGACAACAAACTGTGCAAATACAAAAGAAAAAGAAATAATAATAAATACACAATTAATAAATATCAAGAATGTGAGATGAAGAGTCCTTGAAAGTGAACCCCCAAGTGTGGGAGCAGTTCAGTGATGGGGCAAGTGAGTGAAATTTTCACCTCTGGTTCAAGAGCTTGATGACTGAGGGACAATAACTGTTCCTGAACCTGGGGATGTGAGCCTTGAGGTTCCAGTACCTTCTTCCTAACGGCAGCAGTGAGAAGGGAACATGGTCAGGGTGATGGGCACCCCAATGATGGAAGCTACTTTTCTACATCAGTGCTCCATGTAGATGTACTCAATGGTGGGGAGGGCTTTACTCATGAAGGACTGGGCCTTAACCATTACTTTTTGTTATGATTTACCATTCAAGGGCATTGTTGTTTCCATACTAGGCTGTGATGCAGCCAGGCAATATACTGTCCACTACTCATCTATAGAAATCTGTCAAAATCTGAGACGTCATGCTGAACCTTCGCAAACTTCTTAGGATGTAGAAGACTGTCGTGCTTTCTTCATAATTGTAATCTGAAATGAATACAATGAGAAATTTGAAGCTGCTGAACCTCTCTACCTCTGATCTTCCACTGAGGACTGGCTCATGCACCTCTGGGTTTCCTCCTCCTGAAGTCAATAATCAGCTTGCTGACATTGAGAGAGAGGTTATTGTTGTGGCACCACTCAGCCAAATTTTCAATCTCTCTCCTATATGCTGGTTCCTCAATACCTTTAAGTTTCAGATATATTCCAAAATATTTTAAATATTTTCAGAAATGTGCTACCCAGATTTATGTAAATGTTACAGTCCATAAATAATAATATTCTTTGCACAGACATGCATTCTGATCCTGCTGTACATGAGACAATGGATTGTCTTATTTCTTCTGACTAATGCACATATTCTCCCATGCCTAATAAAAGAAGATAATGTTAAAAAAAAATAACAGTTCAAGCATGATCTTTACCTCTCAGCTAAAGTGAAAGCATTTCACAAATACTGAGGTTTAAGGAATCACGATACATGAAAAATATCATTCTTATGCAAGTCATTGCTGATGAGTTGGCTTAGATCCAAGGACCATCACAATATCCAAATTTATTTTATGTATGCTATAAAAATTGTGTCATCTTATCTCCTGCTGTGTTTATGCTCCTGCTCAAAATGAAACACCGTTATTGTTTTATCTATCCCAGTGATATTTCCAGCAATGCAGAACAGATACATTTGAATCTATAGACAGTGTCACACAGTAGCAACATTACCATTAGATAAACATGATACAATCACCTATGGATTAAATTGCTATTTATCCACCACTAATGTTGGTACTCACTTATTATGAGATACACATTTTGAGATGGCAAGATATTGGATCATAAATTACCAATTTTTAGCTAATTCTCCAATATTATATGCCCTTCAATACAATGTGAAAAACATTGGGCTTCTTGTGCATGTTTACTACAATCATAACTAGCTGGTTTAGAAAATATTTTGTATGCTGGTTAATCACATGTAGTATTGACTCAGATACAGACTAGATTGCATTTGATCTGGCCTATACATACTCACCAACTCTTGCCTCAACCTACCAACCCTTTCTGCCACCATCCTCATTACATCGTCCTACAATGGCCATGACTGTACTAATCTATGCAGCCAAGTAGGTCTAAGTGATCTTGAACCATAGTACCCCATTGCAAAGTGGAGTAATTTGCTGTTACCAACTATGTTTCTTATGGTGAAACCTGGTTTGTAAGCATCTAACAACCCTGATGGCCCTTTAACAGCTTGTATGGACAAAGGGTTATTTAATTGTCTCCAAATGTCTACAGTTAGGGACATTTACAAACACTTGGAATAAGATTAAGTTATTTCAAATACTAAAAAAAAAAGAGATAATACATTTATCTAAAGCATCTTTGAAGCATTTAATACACAAATTAACAGAAAATAATAATGTAAATTAAAAGGGAATGAAACATATCTTCACATAAAACCCCTTTCAAATGTATGAGGCTATGATAAATATTACAGCAGTGGGCGGCACAAAGTTAAGCTTGATCAGCTCATGATAATGCAAAGCAGTGGTTGACCTTCAATAGTGAATCCAGGTGTGGATCAAGGAATCAGACTTGATAGTATCTGACCCTGAGTGAATGTTCCCTCAATTTTTTTTTCTTACAGCTCTAAGTAGGAAATTTTTAAATGACTGAAAACTGCATGGCACTTTTTTTATATATATGCATGCTGTGAATATTTAGAATTAAAATTGAAAAATCATGTACTTTTGATTTCATTTATTAAATGAAGAGTATAATGAAATACAGTACAACAAAAAAAACTTTCACATTTCATGAACTTTTTCTTGTCTGTCTGTATTACAAATCTATTATCTATAAACATTGTCCAGATTAATTTTCCAGTCAAATGAAAGATATGTCTTAATCCTCATTAGATTATCCAAGGTTTCAACTTCTAGTCTGTTTCTGGAATTACATTTGATTGAATTTATAAGACTGAATCCATATTCACAGTCAGCATTAGAATCTTGAAATGCTCCAGTGATGTCAACAAGAATTGACAGTTCTTCAAATTCTTCATTTCTAAGCACATAGTTCAACATACCAGTGAACATTTTAATTGAATTAGCCTTAACTTTCTCAGAACCGACAGATTTGAAATCACGGTATTGCTGTGATAGTTTTGGGGTAATGCTTATGTCATAGTTGGTATTAGTAGCTGAGTGTTTTTTTTGTCAGTCATACAACATTTTTTTGTCCAATTTCAAAACTGGTTGCATTTGGAATTGCAACATAGTCAAAAGCTTGCCATTCTTTTAATTCTTTGTCAGGAAATCTACTATATGTGATAAACACACATTCAATGAATCAAATAATTGGTACAGTATTGATGTCAGAACTTAGGGATGCAAGCTGAACTTTCACTTTGTCACTCCAATAAATGGTATTGCCAAGCCCTATCAACTTCCAATCTGTGTTTAGTATTACAATTTGGAACAGTGTTATAACTTGAAACACCGACAATGTAAATATGTTTAAGCTCTAAAATATTTCAAAGTAAAGGCTGTGGGACATTTATTATTTGGAAAATTTAAGGATTATATTCATTAGCACATAATTAATTACAGGGTATTTCATAATTAGACCACAAGACCATAAGACATAGGAACAGAAGTAAGCCATTCAGCCCATCGAGTCTGCCTGCCATTCCATTATGGCTGATCCCAGATCCCACTCAACCCCATACACTTATAAGACCATAAGACATAGATAAGACCGTAAGACATAAGACATAATATATTAACATAGATTTCAAAACTAATCACAAGACCACATATAAAAGAAAATTCCTGCAGTGTGGCAACAAAGGCTGCATGTGTGGAAACACTGAATTTACAACATGGCCTCGTGCCCATGCATCTTAGAGGGTACAGTGCCTTGGGTTCAATCCTAACCATGATCTTGCAATGTGTAGGTACAGTAGTGAGGAAAAGTCTGACTTACATACTGTATGTAGCTAGTACCTCTCCATGGCCACCGGCACAATCTAGTCTTATGGTTTTGGAAGTTTTTTTCAGTTAATGGTATCTATTTTCTCATATTTTGAATTATTTGATTCTCTTTGTCCAGTTTCTTTTTTTTTAATTGATTCACAATTCATGTGTTTTCTTTATGCTTCTCTCTATTGTTCCACAACATGATGAGATACTATAGAGTGAACACTGAAATTCTATGTTTTCAATTCATAGAACTGATCTCACTGTTCAAGTTAAAGGTAAAACTAGAATAATGACAGAAGTGTAAACCTCAATATTATTTGAACAAAACCAGGAACTATTAAATGAGGAAGACTGGAAATTGATTAAAATGCAAATCCACAAAAGGCTTTCAAGTGCCTTTTAACTTCTGGCCAGTGCTTGGTGCCAGAAGCAAAATTGAAAGGCACAAACAAGAAACAAGCAACAAAATGAAAGCACTGTGAGGTCTCAAGTGATTCAAGTTGATTGTAAGGATATTCCTGTTGAATTTATAATGGCAGATGCAATTTTATCAAAGAGTTACGATTAGTAACTGTTATTCCAAATACTCTGAATATGTGTTAACAAGTTATTATTCTTTAAAAAAAGTTACAGAAAGAATATAGTGAATTATAAATCTGAGAAATAAAATCTTTACCAGCTCTTTTAACAAGCCAAAAGATGCATGAATGATGTATAATTTGAAGAATACTGCAGTGGACTATTGATTACTTAATGCTCAAATTGGATCTTTGGTGGATAATGAAAGTTGTGGATGATGCAGAAGGAGTGGCTAACAATGCCCACATTAAAATGACCAGGTGTTTTTACAGTAAAGATGCACACATTCAGAAAGTTTAATATCACAGTTTCTCATGAAAGATTCAAAGGCTTAGTTAGCATTCAACTTCTGAGAGGAGACCTGCATTTGCTAAGTTTACCCAGTTTTTTCCCTCTAACCCCCTGTGGATTTTGACTATCCACATCAATGATATACAAAATATAGTTATAAACAAAGATCAGGCTATTGGATCTCTATAACCACAAACTTCAGAAATGCTAATTGTCAGAGTTCCTTGTGCTAATTAATTAGAAGAACATTTTAGCTATCTAAAGGGATACTACAATTGAAACTATGCTATATCTGAAGAACTGTTTGTGTTACATACAGTATAATCATAGAAACATAGAAAATAGGTGCAGGAGTAGGCCATTCGGCCCTTCGAGCCTGCACCGCCATTTATTATGATCATGGCTGATCATCCAACTCAGAACCCAGCCTTCCCTCCATACCCCCTGACCCCTGTAGCCACAAGGGCCATATCTAACTTCCTTTTAAACATAGCTAATGAACTGGCCTCAACAGTTTGCTGTGGCAGAGAATTCCACAGATTCACCACTCTCTGTGTGAAGAAGTTTTTCCTAACCTCGGTCCTAAAAGGCTTCCCCTCTATCCTCAAACTGTGACCCCTCGTTCTAGACCTCCCCAACATCGGGAACAATCTTCCCGCATCTAGCCTGTCCAATCCCTTTAGGATCTTATACGTTTCAATCAGATCCCCCCTCAATCTTCTAAATTCCAACGAGTACAAGCCCAGTTCATCCAGTCTTTCTTCATATGAAAGACCTGCCATCCCAGGAATCAATCTGGTGAACCTTCTTTGTACTCCCTCTATGGCAAAGATGTCTTTCCTCAGATTAGGGGACCAAAACTGCACACAATACTCCAGGTGTGGTCTCACCAAGGCCTTGTACAACTGCAGTAGTACCTCCCTGCTCCTGTACTCGAATCCTCTCGCTATAAATGCCAGCATACCGTTCGCCTTTTTCACCGCCTGCTGTACCTGCATGCCCACTTTCAATGACTGGTGTATAATGACACCCAGGTCTCGTTGCACCTCCCCTTTTCCTAATCGGCCACCATTCAGATAATAATCCTAATATATGGTGAACTAACTTGAACAAAGGGAGTCACATTTGCTTTTTCTCATTTCAAATGAAATCCTATTGTAGATCTGTAATTTCACTGAAACTGTCTTTTCGAAATTCTTGTAACAATTTATATTTGACAACCTTGAAATTAATACAATCTGTGAATGTGTAACATATCAGAAGGGTCCAATACGGCTGACACAGACACCAAACAGGAAAGGAGAATGACAAAGTGATCTGAAGTCTTGTTTGCTCAGCATGGAAGGAGAGGTAGGGTGAAACTTATCAGTGCAAATGAAAAATTACATTTGCAGCTTTGGTATCAAGAAAGGGGTTTTCACCTTAATGTAAGAACTCGCAGCTTTGAGGTTACTGCGGCAATGAAGGGGACCTGGTCTGGGTTCAACATATGATGGAGATGAACTACTGAGGAAGGTCTGTAGTTTGGTTAGAGTGACTTGTATCAAAAGATTGTACCTCAGTGAACTATCAGTGGATTGACTATTGCAAGAAGCAATGTGAAATTGTACTCAGATCATAAATTGAAGTTGCAGGGAGAGAGAGAGAGGGCACTGTAATGTCAGTTGTTATATTAAGATTACAGTAATCTCAATCTCAAGTACTGTAATGGCACCACAGAATGACTCTTGGATCATTTATTAAATCCCTGGATCAGACCTTTGCACAACTGGCAGCAGCTGAATGCTAATTCACTTTAAATAGGTAAAGGAAGGTAAGAAACCAGTCCAGCAGAGCACCTGATTTTGGTTCATAGCTCAGGTAGCTCAGAAAGTGTCATGGAAGAAAAGTAATTTTCATGCAGATTATATCAGAGAGCATATATTGTTTTATTTACCGAGAAAAGGAGTCAAAACAAAACTATAAAAGTGGCTGTAGAAACAACTGACATCTCACAAAACGGTCACTTGGAAGATTTTAGCTGAACTGCCAGGGCAATGGATTGATAAGGACAAGAATCATATTCTGGGCTGCAGTGTAAATAAAAGTCACTCAGTGTGTTGTCTGCTGGAAGTAAGTATTATTGTAATACTATTAAATCAATACAGTGGAGCTTTACATTGTTGTTAGCAATAAAATTAGTTGAAGACTGTTAATAATTGAACAAGAAGCTGATTATTTTGGAGTAAAACGCCAGCTCTTCTGTACTGATAAGTGCATGCGGAACTGTTGATAGCCATTTTTATCTGTAAATGTGATGAAAGTTTGAAAAGAAATCAATGTGAACTGTGTGCACTGAACGGTTATGATTGGTAAGAATTCTAAAAAGCCCATGCATTATACATTACCATTTACAACAGATCACTCTGAAAACAACAGTTCCACTGACTGTTTCATATTTTACACCAGCTTCATACTAGAAGAAATGTAACGCTACATTAACACTTTGCTTTAGAAATGAATATCAATGGAAAATCTGAATTCATAACATTAATATTTTTGGCAACAACGCAGTTCAAAGAAAATACGATCAATATGTTTTAATTCACATAAAAGATAGGCAGTGACAGCAAAGAAACCCTCTCATGGTTGTTGAAACAGGGTTTTTCTCTGTGGAAATGAAATGAGTCAGATTGCTCCCATCCCTTTGCTGGTCTTTGTCAAGTCTCTGTATGTAATATTGCTGCTGATAGCCTTCCCCTGGGAATAACATTTTATTCATCTACTTCAAAGGCAATATTAAACAATTCAAAAGGAATTTATTCAGGCTTAATGTGGATGTGCCTCATGAGTTAAACCTCACCTTATGAAGAACTGGGATTGGATACCCTTAGGAGATTAGGAATAAAGCAAAAGACTAAATTAATTCTAGGCATCAAAAGTAATACATTGTTAGCAGTTTAGGTGCCCTGACATCAGCGTAAAAATAAAGGAATTCTGCCAAGTTCCACAAAGACCACTGATCTAAAATGTGCCGTTTCTGATACTTGCAATGTAAGTTCTTGATACAGCATCCTGAAACATTGTGAATGAAATATATAGTAATCCCCTTCATTATGTTGAACCTGGATGAATGTCATAAGTAGACCTGAAATCCTAGTTGGATCTACATTGCATGTCAAGTTTCTTGAGGTATTATAGTCAAAAGGGACAGCTGATAACCTGCTGGAGAAAGCAATTTTTCATCTTTGTAGTCAATATTTGTCCTATTGCACCATCTCATAACACATTGGATTTTAAGTAGCAAAAGTGATCTTCTTTCCAGCCAAGATGCTATTAAGGTTTCTCAGAACATAGGAAATCTTCTGACTTTCTTTTAATCCCTGATAGAAAAGAGATTAAAAGGCTAATTTAATAAGTTAAAACAAAAATCACCCATTTTCCACTGAGCTCTTTGATATGTTGTCAAGCTTATTTCTGCAGCAGCTGAATTACACATATCAGGAACACTCCTGGTTCGATTCTTGGCTTGGGCTGGCCAGCTCCATAACATAACATAGAAAATGGCCTCAGACAAGGACTGAAAATAATCTCCCACCACTGTCCAAATGTACAGATGTCAAAAAAGTTGTGAATTGAGCTGATTCCCTTCATGCCCTCTACCAACACCACCAACACAACCTCATACACATGTCCACAATACCATCCACAGATGCTCATAGATGGACAAGAAAGGAAATATTACTTTGAATTACTTTTCTAACTGGGTTGACCATGAACTGGCAGCATTTTTGTTTTGCACTGTACTCTACATTGAGTTCCTTCATGGAAGTTTCTTGAAAGTTTTCAATTATTTTTCACAGCCCAATGTTAATGTGAAAGCCAATGCTGCAAGTGTCCTTTCTCTGCACTTTAAGGTGATTTTAATAAAGCCTTAGTTATTTAATCATTGACTTTCAGGGATCTATGTTATTATGTGTCCAGACTGTTGAAAAAAGTAACACACTTAAAAGATAAAAAGCATGATTAGTTAACTCCAAGTACATAATTTGGCATCTTCAGCAGTCACTTGCTTCCATATTATGTACCAATATTTATGCGAAGTACAGTATGCATATACTACTAATAAATGTACCTAAAAGGATTTACCTATAATTTGATGGCATGCTGGTCAGAGTCCAAGCTGGCCTAGTCCATGCAGATGATAAATTATTTAGAAGGATTCAAAGCAGAGCTACAACACTGATTTTCCATCTCACCAAAAATTGCTTATTCAGGATTTTTATTTAGAAAGTTTCTAAATATTTTAAAGCAGCACAGACAATATGATGGAATTATATAAATTAACCAGAGGAATGAGTTATATGACTATTACTGGCTTGTTTCAGTTTGACAGATTGAGGAAACCTGGACAGCAGGTTTAAACTCTGAAAGTGTGGGAATAGGCTAGCTCTTTATGTAGGAATCGAATGGCTTCAGAGTGTTGGTACTGCATTGTATTAACGGTAACTGAATTAACAGCCGCTGGACTGATACTCAGTCTGATGTCTTGGTTGGTTTTGATTCCTGAGACAATTCCCATTTACCTTTTCACTGGCCATATTCTCAGATTTTTTTTTTTTTTGGTTTTCCCAAGAGATTAGATACAGTGAAATGCAAAACATCACACATCATAAATATATAGTCGACTTGATCAGTGTATTAAACAGAATATAGGCTACCTGGATTCAGATGATGTTAATATGCATATTAGTTCAACCATGAACACTTGCATTGAATCTCTCTGCTTCCAAAATTCAGTCAGTATCATGTATGTGGAGTACATCACACAGCCACTACTTTATTGCACAGTTAATGAAAGCAAGAAAGTATGATTTTCTTTTCCCTAGTGTCTAATGAAGAAATAGGTTGATTGCATTGATGTCAGCAGAGTGCTCCTTGGTGTATAAGATCTTGACAGCGTAACATCAAGGCTTGCTAACTATACAGCGTTCCTTGCTCTGAGTTAAAATGCTACCAGTCTGTATTTTTTTTAAATTAGCACATGAAAAAAGAATTACTACATTGTGTTCAAAACTTCGTTGTTAATATTTCTGGAGAAACTATTTTATCCTCTTAATATCAGGAACTGGTTTGAGAAATTCAAAATGTCAAAGTAATTATGTTCACTCAGTGGCCATTTTATTAGATACAGGAGTGGAACCTGGTGTGGTCTCCTGCTGTTGTAGCCTTCAAGGCTCAATGGGTTGCCCATTCAGAGATACTCTTCTGCACACCACTGTTGCAATGCACGGTTATTTGAGTTACTGCTGTCTTCTTGACCACTCTCATTAACAAGTTATTCTCACCCACAGAATTGCTGCTCACTGGAATTTTTTTTTTGTTTCTTGCTCCATTCTCTGTACACCCTAGAGACTGTTGTGCATGAAAATCCCAGGACGTCAGCAGTTTCTGAGATATTCAAATCACTTCGTTTAGCACTAGCAAGCATTCCACGGTCAGTCACTTGGATCATATTACTTCTCCATTCTGATGTTTGGTCTGAATAGCAACTAAACCTCTTGCCACTGTCTGCATGCTTTTATGCATTAAATTGCTGCCACATGATTGGTGGATTAGATATTTGCATTAATGAGCAAGTGCACAGGTGTACCTAAAAAAGTGGCCACTGAGTGTATTTTGAAGACAGACTTAAAGAAGAAAAGTTAGGAATCATATCCTTTGAAGATTTTCTTTCAAATCTGCATATGTATTAACTGAAGAGAGACAAGACCTAACTACTCCCAGAGAAGGGTATTGCATGAGTGATTTCCACTTGGTGTTCGATGTAGGTGGCAAAGCAGCATGACACAAGCTACTCACTTGTGCAGTTGCATTATTAAGTGGCTCAACACTCTGTACAAGATCCAATATCACAAGGGGTCAGTTCTCCAAAGATAGCATGCATTATAAAAGGATACTTTCTTCAAAGGGAATGGATGAAAGTGAGAATATGATAGCACAACTTGAAGGAAATTTTCCAAAATTACAATGGAGGCCTCGATTTTGAGTCAGTATTTTTGTTTTTGAGTAAGTTAATCTCCCAACCAACATTCTTTGCTCAGCTTCTTGAAATAAATAAGAACCAGTCCTCCGTTCTTAATGTAAATTGCAAGCAATAATCAGTCTGAAGTTAAAAGGACAGCTTTGTAAACAAACAGCACTGTCTACAGAGCACAGACTTTTGGTCCACAACAGAGGGCTGGCTGCTGAAGAGATACAGTCTTAGATACTGCGAGTTTTCTTAATTGACCTGCATCAAACCAGACAAAACAGGCTAAGTTATTTAGTTCAAGGAAGCTTGCAGACCAGTTTGATACCATCACATAGCATATCAAATAGCTGATTGATCAATAGTTGTGAGAATTGCTTCCTTAGTGGGTCATCCGTTACAACATTAATTGTCGGTACTTTGGATCTCTGTTCCCAGAAGCTTTAAGACTATCTATATGAAGTCATCCAAGTGGCATAAAAAAACTGTATAAAGGTAAGAAAGCAGTCAGGCTTGTTAGGAATGATCAAGGGACAACAAGAAGAATGACAGAAAGACGATGTAACTAGAATCCTTTCCTCAGCCTTCCATTTCCGCAATGGACAACCCATTGGTAAGTACCTGTGTTTTGGAAATCCTTTGTTGTAGAAATTGCTTGTAATTTGGAAATTAAGGTAGAAATCCTTGATGAATTTAAAATGTGTTTTCAGAAGTTTATCTGAATTTAAATATGTGTCACTAAAAATAAATGAACTGTATTTAAACTACTTTACTAGCTGAAAATATTTCCTCCTTGGCGGAAGGGAGTGGGGGCAACACTCAAATAGTAGGTCTTGGCAGCTAACTTCATCTTGGAGGATAAACAGGGAAGTGATTCTGCTTTTAAAGGGTAACCTTCCTATATGAGGGCAACCATAGCTATTTATATTGGATAAGGTTTGAGATCTTTGTTGGAGTTCAGAACTTCATGAACAGCAAACTTAATACCATCACAAGAGAAGCGCATGTTGTGTGCATAAAACTTCAAACATTTTGATCACAGCTATTAAAAAAAATCAAGCACATCACTTAAACAACAACAATATTCAATCAATAACTAACCAGAAGTTAGATGATGATTTGATTAAAAATATTTTGTTAGAGGTGTCCTCTAGGTGATCTGTTGTTAAACTGTGCGGAGTTAAAAGAAGACCTTTGTTGGAGCACTGAACAGCAAAATGTCAGCAGTGATGCAAAGTCAACATTAAGTAGTAATTGACATCACTACCTACCTGGTCTTCAGGTGGTCAATAACTCTTCCTTTGCTAACCTCCTCCCCATAGTTACATCCAGCATTAATTACAATGTTAATGCCAAATCAGATTTATTCTGGAGCTGAATAGCACTTTTGCATTGCACAATTTTGGGCTCAAGATTTGATAGAGATTTAAGTACCCAATTATCAGTATTTAGAATCGTTACATCCCTATTCTTATGATTATTTTGACCACAAAGTCCAGCAACGTCAAAATACGTTCTTCCTAATACTGTGACTGAACGTTAAGTAAACCCAGCATGAAGACAGACTATTACACACAAGAGATTCTGCAGATTCTGGAAATCCAAAACAACATACACAAAATGATGAAGGAACTGGACAGAAATAGATGCTGCCTGACCTGCTGAGTTCCTTCTGTTGGAGAGGATATTAAGATACTTTGTATATTTAAACCATGATTGCGGCACATGAGACCACAGCATTTTTCAGCGCTAATAAAACTGGCTTTTCTCAAGAAAACAACTGTTCCCAGGCAAGTTATTAATTTCAAGACCTGAGGCAGTAAGTTGGAACAGTTTGGCCAATATTCATATTGGAGGATCGGACAAATAATGTCACCCAAAACCGATAGGGACTTGATCTTGCTGCAAGGCAGGAGATGTAATCAACATGGTAGCATTGAAATAAGAAATGGGATTTTCACTTCAAAATAATACTTACATGCTGTTCTTTGCAGTTTGGACAATAATGGTTAAGTTAGCTTTTCAAATTGCAATTATTTCCAAAAACTGTTTCAAATCTATGAAAATATAAAGACCATTTTGATTGGAGTTTACTGACCAACTTTATCAAACTTGTTTTTGGAAAAATAAGAGTCTGATTTCTTTTGTAATCAATAGACAAGAAATTCAGCTTTTTTCTAGTGTTACGCAATTGAAAATTTATGACCTCAAAAAAAAACACCATTTTCCAGTTGTTGCATGTCACTCCAAAAGGTCAACCAGGCATTCCTCAAACCTGGTGTAGTTATTACATCATTCATACACAAGATGACATCATTCTCCAGGCATTTCACTTTTTGAAGCATTATTTGGTAATTATGGCTATGTTGTCCTGGGATGGCAAATACTGGTCACTACTGGAACAGCCATGTTTTAATCAATGCTCCACTAGTTTGATTAAAATGGAACAATCTTTAATCAAACATATGGAGCATACACCATGACCCCCCAAAAAAATTCTCACATGCCACTTACAATCCTGACCATTTGAGGCTCTAAAGTTCCTTAAATATCCTAATTTTCTGATCCTCCTAGACTACATATATACCACCTCAACTAACCGTTCTAACCCTCCTAACAATCTAATTGGCTCATGCTCCTAACCCAGTGAACCTCCAAACTTCAGACTTTTACGTATGTCCACTCCTCAATGATCTGAACCATATGCTCCAATCCTTTTTAAAAACCCCTCTCTCCCTCTCTACTTGGCAACCTCATCTTCAGTTTCTAACCTTGCGCAACATTTTGGCAGTATCTGTATTTCAGCTTTATACGTATGCCATAGGTGTAATGAAAGATATATCACTGACGTTAGCTCACAAGCAGGCCTATAGACTACGTTTTTGATTCCTGTCCTCATTCTCCAAACCTTGATTGACTTCTCTGCCTGCTGGTTTCCAAATTCTTGCAGGATTAACATACCCAGTTTCCTTGTGGTAGCTACACCTATTTATATATTCACTCTACAAATGCTTTACTTACTTTTATATTCCCATTGATTTCTCCTTGATATTGTTTCCCACACAAAAGACCATCCACTGCCATCAAAATTCATTGCTTTACAACCTTGGACTCAGATCTTGGATCTAAGATCTAAATTGTAAACCGGAAATATCGACTGTTGTTCAGTTTATTCTCATACAAACTGGACCTTTTAGTGTCCTCCCACTTCCAGTTTGACTGTTTTGGCACCTAGTTGCTCTCTCTGTAAGGATCTGTTGGGCCTGCCTTTGCGATAAACATGTATGTATTATTGCTGAAAGATGTACTGAATTGCAACAAGAAAATCATGCCAGTTAACTTTCTGTTGCTGGTGAAAAACTGTTGTCAGGACACAAGGTCCAAAATGATAACTATCTCTGAAAACAAAAGTGGCAGGAAAGAATGAGAGAAAGAGAGAGACAGAAAGACAGAAGAAGAGAGGAGAAAACAGATCACTTGCCTATTCAACCATCTTTTAAATTCTCAGATATCAAAACTGCTGTATGTTGTACTCTATCTCTAATACTGGATTTCTGTAAAGGAAACTAGTTTCTGGAAATTAAATACAATGCACAGCACTGTTTTATGTTCATGTACAAGCACGGAAGAAAAAATATCCAGAAATATGAGAGAAATCTAGAAGACAATTTATAGTAACATAAAGTGAAAGATTGAGAAATGAATCAGTTAGAAAGAAATGCTAATCATTCAATGTCTGTGTGCACCAGAGAGAGTGAAGATGGATTTTTTTAATGTTATACTTGCATAATGAAAGATTACAGCCAGTTAAAGTTATAACTGCCTTATATTAGTAAGGATTATAACAACTTCTGGCTAATGTTATATTCTGTGCTGATCTTGAGGATGAACCTTGCAAATGACTCAATTCTATTTACAATGTTAGCTTATTATTGCAGGGAATTTGGATCTAAAAAGATAGAAATGATTAAAATTATGAAATCTGAATACAACTTGATTGGATTTTGATCACATTTGATTAAGTAGGAGTTTTAAAAAAGACTTCAATGAAACACTTTGTAATAGGCTTGTTAGCAAAAAGAAGACCACAGAACAATAATGGCAGTAGCAGCACTGACATAGAATGTTTCAAAGTGGAGAGAGGTGTATTGTGCAATTGCCAAGGATTGGCACAGAACCACCGCTGCTTTGATATATGTGAACGAGTTGTATTTTGGGTTACAGGGCACAGTCTTGAAATGTGTGAAGACTGTACAGTAAATACTTGATAGATTTACTGCAATAAACTCTACCCCAGCAATTTATCTTAAATGCAACACCATAAATAGTCTTCATTTTCACAAAACCAGTCACAGTGTTGTTCTGCCTCATGACAGATCTAATGCACTCTAATCATCGCTTTGTGATGACAATAACATTATTTTGACCATTGCTGCCATTCTATGTATAACAAAATATTGAAAACAGAGCACTTGAGATTTGAGTCTTCATCAAAGTTGATAAATGCCTCATTTTATAAAATATCAGTACGTAACCTGCTACAAAACATCCATGCCTGTGCAATACTGATCTGTCCATTAGCCATTTTTCAGCTCTTATGTGGAAATAGATTTATAAAAGGAGAAGTATAAAAGAAAGACACATTATGAGGCTAAGAGGTGAAAGGGGAGATATTTGTCTTTGTTCACTCCCACTAAGGACATGTCAGAGTTTTGTTATACCTTGGCACATTTATGTCTATGGACTTAAGTGCAATTGATTGTGTAAAGATTTACCCAAACAATGACTGATACTTTCATACATGCTATGGTAGCAACCAAGATGAATTCCTCCACATAATTCTATTTTCTGAGCTCATTTGACCAGGGAAGCTTCAGTTTTTCAATGACAAGAAAATCTGCAGATCTTGGAAATCCAAAGCAAAACATACAAAATGCTAAAGGAACTCAGGAGGTCAAGCAACACTTACGGAAAAGAAAAAAGTCGACGTTTTGGACCACAACTCTTCGTCAAGGCTGAAAAGGAAGGAGGAAGGAGTCAGACTAAGAAGGTAGAGACAGCGCAGGAAGAAGTACAGGGTGGCAGGTGATAGGTGAAACAGAAACACGGCAAGAGGGTGAAGTAAAGAAGTTGAATTTGATTGGTGAAAGAGAAAAAGGGCTGGAGAAGGGGGAACCTAATAGGAGAGGACAGAAGACCATGGAAGAAAGAGAAGGGGGAGGAGCACCAGAGGGACATGATTGGCAGGTAAGAAGATAAGGTGAGAGGGGGAAACAGGAATGGGGAATGGTGAAGGTGAGGAGGAGGCAATTACCAGAAGTTTGAGAAATTGATGTTCATGCCATCAAGTTGGACGCAGATGGAATATAAGGTGTTACTCTTTCAACCTGACTGTGGCCTCATCACTGTAGTAGAGGAGCTATGGACTGACATGTTGGAATGGGAATAGGAAGTAGAATGGGAAATACACTTTGCTTGTTGCTCAGCAGCCGGGGTGGAGTTGAAGCGCTCGGCAGAGATGGTGCTTGGTGCTCGGTGTCGGAGGCTCTAAGTTTTTGGACAGACTCAGAATCGGCTGTGGTTGGGTGCTTCCAATGCATCGGCAGTTGTCGGCGCCTGGAGTTTTATGGCAGGGAGAGTTTCTCCCTTTTGCTGCCTGCTATCGGGACTATCGGGAGTCGATTGGAACTTTGAGACATTTTTTTACCGTGCCCATGGTCTGCTCTTTATCAAATTATGGTATTGCTTTGCACTGCTGTAACTATAACTATATGTTACAATTATGTGGTCTTGTCAGTGTTAGTTTTTGGTTTGTCCTGTTTTTCTTTTGTGATATCACTCTGGAGGAACATTGTATCATTTCTTAATGCATGCATTTCTAAATGACAACAAACGAGGACTGAGTGTCCTCATAACCTAATCTAATCTAAATGGGTGGCCACTTGAAAATCCCACTTTTTGCGGTGGATGGTGTAAATGTGCTCGGTAAAGCAGTCTCCCAATCTACCTGGAGCCTTAGCAATAAACAGGCAGTCACACTTGAAATACCGGAAACAGTAGATGACTCTAACAGATTCGCAGGCGAAATGTCACCTCATCTGAAGTGTCTCGGCCCGAAACGTTGACTGCACCTCTTCCTAGAGATGCTGCCTGGCCTGCTGCATTCACCAGCAACTTTGATGTGTGTTACCTCATCTGAAGGACTGTTTAGGGCCCTGAATGGTAGTGATGGAGGAGGTGTAAGGGCAGGTGTGGCACTTGTTCTGTTTGCAAGGATAAGTGCCAGGAGGGAGATCAGTAGGGAGGGAGGAGTGGACAAGGGAGCGATCCCTGCGGACTGTGGAGGGGAGGGAAAGATGTGCTTGGTGGTAGGATCCCATTGGAGATGGTGCAAGTTAGGGAGAATTGTGTTTTGGATGTGGAAGCTAGTGGAGTGGTAGGTGAGAACAGGAGGAACCCTATCCCTGGTGGGGTGGCGAGTGGAATGGGTGAGGGCAGACTTATGTGAAGTTGAAGAGATGCAGGTGAGGGCAGATTTGACGGTGGACGAAAGGAACCACCTTTCTTTGAAGGAGGAGGACATTTCAACCATTCCAGAATGAAAAGCCTTATCCAGAGAGCAGATGTGGCAGAGACAGAGGAACTGAGAGAAGTGAATGGCATTTTTACAAGTGACAGGGTGGAAAGAGGTCTTGTCCAGATAGCTGTGAGAGTCAGTGGGCTTATAAAATATATCAGTAGATAGACCGTCTTCAGAGATGGAGACAGAGAGATTGAAAAAGGGGAGGGTGGTGTTGGAAATGGACCAAGTAAATTTGAGGGCAGGGTGGAAGTTGGAGGTAAGGTTGATGAAGTCAACGAGCTCAGCATGGGTGCAGAAAGCAGCAGCAATGCAGTCATAAATGCAGCATAGGAAGAATTGGGAACCGTTGCCTATGTAGGCTCGGAACACGGACTGTTCCACGTAACCGACAAAAAGGCAGGCATAGTTGAGACTCATATGAATGTCCATGGCTACATAATTGGTTTGAAGGAGCCAAAGAAGAAATTGTTGAGGATTGAGAACCAGTTCCACGAGATGGAGGAGAGTGGAGGAGGAGGGGAACAGGTTGGGCTGTTGTCCAGAAAGAAGCAGGGAGATTTGAGGCCCTCTGATGGATGAGTGACAGATTCTGTCTTTACTTTGTTCGGTTAAGGCCAAGTATCAGGAGAGACAAAACTGCTACAGCACACCTGGGTCTTAAAAATAAACTAGGTCAGGGTCCCCACTTGGAATGTAGTAAACCCCACTGGAAATGCATGGAATATGGATTCCAGATGTGGACAGGATTGGTCGCAAGGCGATGTTATCTGAAGCTGGCAATGCTGGACCTCTAGGCCTCATGAGTAAAAGCCATGTGATAACATAGCAGAAGATAAAGGGGTCTCTGGCGTATAATCCCAAACACAGAGCTATTGCCTTCAGGAGCAAGATAATTACACTAGAGCTGGTAAAATAGACAGAAAAAAAAATAATGTTCTCTTAATGAATGACAATATGAGTGCATTGAAAGTACTTGCATTCACTTCTTTTCCCAATGTTATTAATGTAGCCTTATGTCCCCAATTTTGTGGATGAAGATTTTAGTTTATGTATTTGTTTTCACTCTTAAACTGTAAACATATCAATTCATCAGGACTGTCTCTGGAAATTATTTTTAACATGGTTCTGGTCTTGGGAAAAATGTCAGGTATATTGACAAGCTGCCATTTGGTTAGCCTTCAGTACTGCAACAAATCACCTGAACAACAAAGGCATGCTGGGAATGGACAGGTAAACTAGTCCCATGGCAACAAGCTGCTGGAGGAACTCAGTGTGTTGAGAAGCATCTATGGCAGGAAAGAAATTCTTGATGTTTCTGGTCAAAACCCTGCATCTGCTGTGCCATGTTGTATTCAAATCAGGAAGATAGAACATTTAAAAAACAGCAGAACAGCATAGCACAGGAACACACACTTCGATCCACAATATTATGCAGAACTACCTAAGCTAGAAATTAAATGCCTAACTAAACCAATCCCTTCTGCCTACATAAAGTCCATATCCTCTTAAACACTACAAACCCAAAAAAAAAAATCTGCAGATACTGGAAATCTAAAGCAACACACACTAAATGCTGTAGGAACTCAGCAGGCCAGGCAGCATCTATGGAAAAGAGTAAACAGTCGACGTTTCAGGCCGAGACCCTTCAGCAGGACTTTAAGCACTACTATTGCATCTGTCTCCATTACTACGCCTTACAGTGCATTCAAGACACCCACCACATTCTCTGTAAAAAAAAAACCTGCCTCACATCATCTTTGAAATTACCCCTCTCAATGACCTCTCGTATTAGATATTTTGACAGTGGGAAATATATAGCTGCTGTAAGATAACCCCTTTCTATTATTCATTTTTGAAGCTTTACTTTCAATTATATACTGTATATTTTACATAAGCTATGTACACCTCAAAAATAACACCATTGTTTCTTTAATTGGTTATCAAAAATTTAGAGTTGAATATTTTTGCAATTTTGCTTCATGACATATATCAACTTTTGAACTGCATCGATGCATAGAAAAAACCCTCATACAAACTCTTCTCCCTTCTGCCATCCGGCAAAAGGCACCGAAGCATTCGGGCTCTCACGACCAGACTATGTAATAGTTTCTGCCCCCAAGCCATCAGACTCCTCAATACCCAGAGCCTGGACTGACACCAACCTACTGCCCTCTACGGTGCCTATTGTCTTGTTTATTATTTATGGTAATGCCTGCACTGTTTTGTGCACTTTATCCAGTCCTGGGTAGGTCTGTAGTCTAGTGTAGTTTTTGTGTTGTTTTACGTAGTTCAGTTTAGTTTTTGCATTGTTTCATGTAGCACCATGGTTCTGAAAAACGTTGTCTCGTTTTTACTGTGTACTGTACCAGCAGTTATGGTTGAAATGACAATAAAAAGTGACTTGACTTGACTTGACTTGAAAAGGACATCTACAATTTTACACAGCCAAATTACCATCCTCTCAGATTTTGCTCGTGTTCCTCTGAGGCGATTTCTGCAGCACAATTGGCTTCCTCTCCATATGAATTAATCAGTTTTACATTGTTTCTAATATGTCCCATAAAGTATTGTGGAACGCTAAGAGATTAATGAACATGGACAATTGGACCAAGCAGCAATGGATTCTTCTTAAGAGATATCACATTTCAGCTGTTTGTCTCTGATTTTTAAAAAAATTACCTTTATTTGTCACATGTACATCAAAACATCAAAATGTGCAGTGAAATGTGGCATTTCCATCAATGACTAAACAGTATGAGGACGTGCGGGAGGTAGCACAGCAACTGTTGCCAAACTTTCGGCACCAACATAGCATGCCCACAACTTACTAACTCTAACCTGTACAGCTTTGGAGCGTGGGAGGTAACCAGAGCACGCCAATGAAACCCAGCGGAAAAGTACAAACACCTTACGGACAGTAGTGGGAATTGAATTCCAGTTGCTGGTGCTGTGAAGCATTGTGCTAACCACTATGCCACTGTGCCACCCACACTATACAATACAACTCAGTTCAAGATCAAATTCCTGCGTTATATTTAAGCAAATGTTTGGATATCGGTATCTAGTGCAAAACTGACACACTCCAGTGCACACTTAGAAATGGCATCTCTCATCCTCCACTGTTTCAGCAAAAGCAGAAAGCGGCCTAGAAAGTGAAACATGTTTTTGATTAATGCACCATGACGCCTGCATTGAAATCTGCAATAGTCATATTGTGGTTATTTCAGAATGGCAGATTAATTTGTACGTGGCACATCCGTGCATGGAGGCTCCTGTGTTTAAAGCAATGATCTCAATCAAAGTGCATGCGTCATATGCTGCTGCAAAATTACAGCATGAATACGTATCTGATAAAGAGCACAGATAAATAACTCTTGAACAAATGAGGGACTACTCCAGCAATCTTCAAAAGAACAGTCTTTTCCCGAGCTATTGCAAGGGAAGCTACAGCAGAATATTTGTACAGGTCTAACTTCACAAATTCCCTAACGAGCTAGATTTACACACACAACATGCTGGAGGAACTCAGCAGGTCAGGCAGCATCTATAGAAAAGAACCGTCATCAAGACTGACCTGCTGAGACCCTTCATCAGGATGTTGCCTGATCTGCTCTGATCCTTCAGCATTTTGTGTGTGTTGCTCTGGATTTCCAGCATCTGCAGAATCTTTTGTGTCTATGAACTAGATTTATCAGTGTTTTGTTGATGTAGCGTTCCATTTTGTTTTTGTGGGTGGCCTGACCTGTCACAGCCTCTCCTCAATGACTCCCTCTGACAAGGATCAAATAAAGGGGACACCTACTTCCACCTCAGCTAAATAGATCACACAGAGCCAGCCTACTGTGTCCACTACCCTTTCATGACAGGACTTAGCATATGCAAGTCAATACTTTTGTTGTGACACCTGGAATTACTCACAATTACTAAAAGCAGAATAATCATGTCATACACATTACTCTTTCCACATTGTATCTGTATGAGTTCACTTCTAGCAACTCCAGGATTAAACATGTATAGGTACCCTAATATGTTCTTTCTTCAGCTTCCCATCAATTCTATCAGTGAAGGGAATCTGCTTCCTGTTGCTTGAAAGGCTAGTGTGGAACTGTGAATCACTGCGTGTAACTAACCAACTTCGAGGTCTGAACACAAAGCTGAAATGAGTCTGAACAGAATAGCCTTTTATTTCCAAACACTTAAAATTTTCAAGCACTTCCCAGTCTGACAGGTTTGCTCATTATAATATACTATGAAAGTAAGTGGACCTCCAAGAGCAGCAAAACCTTGTCGTGGTTAGGATGCTTGTGTGCCTCAATGACTCGGAGAGCTACACTGGCTGGAGTCAGGGCTTTATGCTTTGGCTCTTGGTAGGATCACCCATGCCAAACAGATCAAGGGGCAGAGGCCAGACTAATAGTAGTCTACCGGCCCTCCAGGTTCGGGGGTTCAGCTTAGGGCTAACAACTCTGACTGGTAAAACAAAATGGTTATGGAAACAGCAATGAAGAATCTTTCTACAGCTGGGTGCGAAGGTATTCCTGAGTCTCCACCCGGGACTTGCATGACTGACACTAGTGAAAACCAAGAGGAAGTTACTGACATGATGAAGGAATCCCTGAACACCGCCAGTGTTGAAGGACTTTCACTGCTGCCCAGCGGCGTAACAGGCACTAACACAAAAGTAAGCAGACTGTACCAAAATAACAAGCGAAACCTAAAATCTTTCCATGTTAATACTCATGCTAGGCATTGTAATGTAAGTTATTCTATTCAAATATAGTTACATTGTAATATTTCATGTCGAAAAAATTTCCCTATTGTATTTTGTTTTGATTGTGGTTTAGTCATATCTGCAAAAAATAAGTGGTTGATTGTATGGTCATTAATAAGATCAAGTTACTGTTCAATAAAGAGAGCTTATGGGTAACAGATTAACCAGAAATTTAACAGACTTTATAATCCATGGGCTCATATATACAATATGTAGGCGTGGTTTATATACGGGCTGTGTAAATAAACATGCTGTATAAACTAAGATGGGAACAGACACAAGAAATTCTGCAGTTGCTGGAAATCTTGAACAACAGACAAAATGCCAGGGGAACTCCAGGTGAGGCAGCACTTCACCTGCAATTAATTTGGGATCATTTATTTAATCCAGTGCTCCTCTATGTTGGTGAGATCCAATGAAGACTGAGGAATGCTTCACTGAGTACCTTTGCCTTAAGTATTTTGCACCAACCCCTACTGTGGAAGTCACCAGCAGTATGCCAGAAATTTGAAAGGTAAGAGGCCAGAAGTAGGTGTAGTTGCAATTACAAAGGAGAAGGTGCTTGGGAAGTTGAGAGGTCTGAAGGTAGATAAGCCACTTAGACCAGATGGACTATGCCCCAGGGTTCTGAAAGAGGTAGCTGGTGAGATTGTGGAGGCATTAGTAGTGATCTTTCAAGAATCTCTAGTTTCTGGATTGGTTCT
This sequence comes from Mobula hypostoma, assembly GCF_963921235.1. NCBI lineage: Eukaryota > Metazoa > Chordata > Chondrichthyes > Myliobatiformes > Myliobatidae > Mobula > Mobula hypostoma. The sequence continues at coordinate 71,630,975 of NC_086106.1, forward strand.
GGAGGACTGGAAAATTGCAAATGTCTGTCCACTCTTTTAGAAGGGAGGGAGGCAAAAGACAGGAAATTATAGGCCAGTTAGCCTGACTTCAATGGTTGGGAAGATGTTGGAGTCCATTATTTAAGATGAGGTTTCAGGATATTTGGAGGCTCATGATAAAATAGGATGAAGTCCAGCATGGTTTCCTTGAGGGGAAATCTTGCCTCACAAGTCTGTTGGAATTCCTTGAGGTAATAACTAGCAGGTTAGACAAAGGAGAGTCAGCGGATGTTGCTACTTGGATTTTCAGAAGGGTTCGACAGGGAACAGTACATGAGATTTCTTTATAAGATAAGAGCACATGGTATTACAGGAAAGATACTAACATGGATAGAAGATTGGTTAACTGTCAGGAGGCAAAGAGTGGTAATAAATGGGGGCTGATTTTGATTGGCTGCTGGCTACTACCGGTGTTCCACAGGGGTCGGTGTTGGGACCACTTCTTTTCATGTTGTTTGTTCATGATTTAGATAACAGAATTGATGGCTTTGTGGCCAGGTTTGTCTACAATACGAAGATAGGTGCAGGAGAAGGTAGTGATGAGGAAGCAGAGAGTTTGCAGAAGGACCGAGCCAGATTGGGAGAAAGGGCAAAGAAGTGGCAGGTGGAATATAGTGCAAAGACGTGCATGGTCATACACTTTGGTAGAATGAATAAAGGTGTAGACTATTTTCGAAATGAGGAGAAAATTCAGAAATTAGAGGTGCAAAGGGACTTGGGAATCCTTGTGTAGGATTCCCGAAAGGTGTTGAGTTAATGGTAAGGAAAGGAAATGTCATATTAGCATTCATATATACACGTTTGTATATAGAGATATAACATGGAATAGGCCCTTTTGAACCAAAGAATGGACTGCCCAACAACCCACTTAATTAACCCTAGCCTAATTACAGGACAATGTATAATGATCAGTTAACTTACTAACCTGTACGTCTTTGGAATGTGGGAGGTAACCGGAGTACCATGTCAAAACCCATGCACCCACAGGAAGGATGTACAATCCGCTTACAGGAGGCATTGGAAATGAACTCTGAACTCTGACGCCCTGAGCTGTGACATCACGCTAACTGCTACACTGGTATAAAAGCAAGGATGTAATTCTGAGGCCTTATAAGGCATTGGTCGATCAAAGTATTGGGAGTAGATTTGGGCCTCTTACCTAAGAAAAGATGTGCTTGCACCGGAGAGGGTCTAGAAGTGGTTCATGAGAATGATCTCAGGAATGACAGGGTTAATGTATGTGGAGCATTTGATGGCTCTGGTCCTGTACTCACTGGAGTTTAGCAAAATAGGCGGGGGGAGGTCTAATTGAAACCTGGCAAGTATTGAAAGGACGAGATAGAATGAAAATAGAAATGTTGTTTCCTGTAACGGGGGAGTCTAGGATCAGCAGGCACTGCCTCAGAATAGAAGGGCATGCCTTTAGAATGGAGATGAGGAGGAAGTTTCCTTGGCAGAGAGTGGTGAATCTGAGAAATTTATTGCCACAGATAGCTGTGGAGGCTATTATTGGGTATATTTAAAGTGGAGGTTGATAGCTTCTTGATTAGTAGGGGTGTCAAAGGTTATGGGGAGAAGGCAGGATAGTGAGGTTAACAGGGAAAATAAATCAGCCCTGAATAGCAGAGCAGAATTGAAGGGTTGAATATCCCAATTCTGCTCCTGTGTCTTATCGTCATCCACTACTGCTATGATCCGGCCATATACAAAATTATTGTAACTGACATAATTTATGAAATTTGTTGTTAAAATGCAGCGGTACAGTGCACTGCATGTTGGAGGAACATCACCTCATATTCCTTCTGGGTAGTCTCCAATTTGATGACAAAAACATAAATTTCTTTAACTTCTAATAATTTCTTCCCCTCACTCCTTTTCCTTTTTTCATTCCATTTTCTATTTAGCTTCTCACCCCTTCTGTCCTCACCTGCCCATCACTTCCCCAAAGGTTCCCCTCCTCTTTCCCTTTATTCCATGGCCCACTGTCCTCTCCTATTAGATTCCTTCTTCTTCAACCCTTTACCTCTTACACTAATCCCTCTCAGCTTCCATCTTCATCACTCCTCCCCCACATGTACGCATTCCCCCTCACCTGGCCTTATCTATCACCTGTTACTCTCCCCCACCTGCAATTCTGGTGTCCTCTCTCACTCTTCTCCTCCCCCACCCTCATCACCTGCTCATCATCTCCCTCTGGTTCCCCACCTCCTTCTCTTTATTCCTCCACGATCAGAATCATTCTTCTTCAGCCTTTGGCTCTTAACATCTGCCATGTCCCAGCCTTTTACATCATCCTCTTCCCCCACCAAACCACCGAACAGAAAAAGCTGAATCTCCCAGTGGCCACCCATTTCAATTCTACTTCCCATTCCCATTCGGACATGTCAGTCCATGGCCTCCTCTACTGTCGCAATGAAGCCACTCTCATGTTGGAGGAGCAACACCTTGTATTCTGTCTAGGTAGCCTCCAAACTGATGGCATGAACATTGATTTCTTGAACTTCCAGTAATGTCCCCCCTCTCCCTCTCCTCCACCATTCCCCATTCCCATTTCCCTCTCTAACCTTATCTCCTTAGCTGCCCATCATCTCCCTCTGGTGCTCCTCCCCTTTTTTTGCTTCCATGACCTACTGTACGCTCCTATCAGATTCCCTCCTTTTCCTCCATGCATCTCTTTCACCAATCAACTTCCTAGCTCTGTACTTCACCCCTCCTCCATCTCCCAGTCTCACCTATCACCTTCTGTTTCTTCCTCCCCCTCCCCACTTTCTTACTCTGACTCCTCATCCTTTTCTTCCAGGCCTGATGAAGGGCCTCAACTTGAAATGTCGACTGTATTCTTTTTCCATGATTGCTGCCTAGCCTGCTGAGCTCCTTCAGCACTTTGTATGAGTTGTTATTAATTCTTTGACTCATTGTTTATACATTTTTGTTGGATTACCATTTCCACAAGCTCATAAGATAATTTGTAATTCCATATTTCATCATCCATCCTGTCCATAACCGCATGCCAAGTTTATAATAGCTGGCTTTGGGATTGGCTGAATTAAGGAGATCACTCTTTGAGAAAATGGGTTTGAATTGTTACATACCCATGAGTCCAGGTTTACCCATACATGGCTAAATTACATCGGCTACTACATTAACATTACTAGATATTATAAATAGGGCATGAAATTCACTAGAGGTATCCCAGTCTTGTGCTAAAGCCAGAAGAATATTGGCAAATATCCCCAAGTAAAGAGTTATTTTATCAGGGTGCCCTTAGAAGCCACAGGAGGTTGTAAGAATGCTGTCAAAAATGTAACAATAAATCAATTGTACCTAGACCTAAGCAAAAATACAACTGTCCTCAAATATTGATAAAAATAAGAAATGATGAAAGCGTTCTCAAAGAAAAAGATTAATAATTTACAAAAAAGAAATTAATAAATATAATTCAAAAACTAGCTCTTGGAGTCAGAAATGATTACTTCATCACTTGTAGTTTTGACATTCCTTTGCAACAGAGGTCCTCATTGTCAGCATATTTTAACTCAAGAAAGTGAAGATATAAGTGGTCAAGCCTAATATAATGATATATTCTCTGGTGGGGAAAAAACACTACTGAATATAAGGAAACGTAATGAGTGAGAAGAATAGTAATAACATTTTAAAGTAAAGTCAGTTCAGAATGTAAAGGTCATACTGAATGGCAGTCAAAACAATGACAGATTTCTTTTCAAAATATCATCCATTATCAGGCTCAAGAGGAAAGGATGCAACTTCTCAGCAATTCAAGGGTTCCTATTTGGCAATTATTGCCAAAGTAAATGACAAATTCAGTCTATAATTTTTGCCAACAAGACGTCACTCCCAGAGTAAAAAAAAACTACTATAAGTACAATTTTCTGTTGTTTTTGAAAGTAGTTGGCAACTTGAAAATGATAATGGATCAACTAGTCTATAATTCACAGATCTAAGTAGGTCTGATTGTTGGACACGGTTGCTGAAAAACATTTCTATTTTGCTAAAATCCAGGCAGTCTATTTGATTTCTGTATGAGTCATATAATGATGAAGCAGAATGAATATTTTGGAAAAAAATACAGGAATATATGTATTTGGAAAATAAAATCCTGCTCTGAGCTAGTTGACAGATACTCATTAGAATATTTTAAAATGATATTTTTACCCACTGTATAATAACTCTATATAATAACACTGAATAATAACTCTAGTAAATAATTAGGCAAACATGTGGGAGAACATAAGCACCAATTAAAAGCTAATTGCATTCAGCTATTCACATAGGTATAATCAGCTTTCTAATCTGAAAAAAATAGTCTTTTTTCATACATGTCACAAGCTATTCAATCAGATTCGGTCTACATTAAAATGGATATCAGTCATTGAAGGCTGCCAGAATGCTGCCTTAGACCTTGCTCTGGAATGAGTTATTCCCTCAAGTATCTTTGTTTTAATCACAGTCGTTTTAAAGGATTCATAAATTCATGGATAAATGGAATAATTTAAATTAGTGTGTGAATTTAATAAAATAGCTTTTAATCCAATTCAAAAATGAGTGATTTATCAACAACATCCAACAATTATACCTTACTGATCTATCTTGCATTTACACATTTACGTCTTAAGTACATGGATTTAGTTATATGTTAGCATTATATATTGACCATCCATCCCTCTGCCTCCATAGAGGCTGCCTGACCCTCTGATTTCCTCCAGCAATTATTTTTTGAGACATTTGATTTCTTGCTTTAACTAATTCTACTGGGACTAAAGATTTCTGCCAATGTCACTTTGGGCATCTTTGGTCAGCTGAAGACGCTTCCAAAAGTTGGCACTTTAAAGAGATAAAGATAACGATTAGCTTCATTTGTCACATATACATCAGAACCAACAGAGAACTGCATTGTTTGCATCAAATCAGCGAGGATTATATAGCAGCCCGTGAGTGCTGTCATGCTTCTGGCACCAACATAGTATGCTCACAACTCACTAACCCTAACTGTATGTCTTTGGAATGTCGGAGGAAAACAGAGCACGCAGAAGAAACTCATGTGGGAAACAGGAAGAAAGTACAAACTCCTTATAGACTGTGGTGGGAATTGAAACTCCATCTTACAGCTGGTGATTTAAAGCGTTGTGCTAATCACTATCTACTCTACCACTCCATGGTAACTTGGGGAAATCTGGAACTTTTGGTTCCCGACACCACAATTAGAACCTTGCTTGTATAAACCTAAAAAATCAACACGCATAAAATGTGCATGATGCATCACTATTAAAATGTCCAAAAGACAATTTCCAAGATATTTCTTTAAAAAGATTGTAGATGTAATGTGATTTGCATTTAATTTATAGCTTAGCTCTTACAGGAAAGCAAGTCATAAGAATAAAGATGGTTCTAATTCATCTAAATGAGTTATTCAAAATGACATGGGAGTTGAGATTTTCCAACCGATGTAATTATACACCATGGAAAGAAGCTTTATAGATTATTATCCAAATTCAACTCATTGAAAGTATGATTTAAATTGCTGCATTCCTCTTTAGTATGAAAGCATAAAGGTAGTTCTCATTGAATATGGATCTTGAACAACAGATGATGCTGGCTTATTTTTATGTGTTCAAGGTGATTCCATCAACAAGTTTTTTTTTAAATCACACTCTTTAGTGTAGATGGGTGTAGAAAATTTGGTGCTTTTACCATGCACACTGTTACATACCCCGTAACTGGGTTGCCAAACTAGCAGAAATGGATCACTCAGTTGGAGTCTGGATTACTAGAACTAAGAAAGTTTTATTAAAGAAACAAGCAACACAGTACTCTAATCAAAAGGATAATAAATGCAACAGTTCAGCAATGATAAACATACATGTACACAGAATTCAGATAACAGGATCAATCAAGCTCTATCGTTGTCTAGGGGCAAATGACCAGCTTCAAAGTGATGCAAAGTTCAGTTCAGTTCGCAGTAATCGCTGCCGTGGGAGATGGACATTGTGGGGGAAGGAGAGAGAGAGCAAAAACGAATGAATATTCAAACGGCTTCCACACACAGACCTTCGCAGTCAGCTTTCGGACGAGTCCTTTGTGATGTCATCTGAGGTCACCGACCGTGACCCCTCCGTTTCCAGATACGATCATTTCCCTGCGCTGAATCTGGCACCCAGGCAAGGGTGGACACACACCAGGCTCCCGCCGATTGTGCCTTTCCACCCTGTGCGTTTATGGCCTGGTACTTCCCACCGACCTGTGAGAGACGCACCGCTTCCAGGGTCTTGTTGCGTCAGGTGTCGTGTGTGCCGCCTTAGCGAACCTGTCCCTTTTTATCCCCCAGCTGGGGTATCGCCTGTCCATCACTTCAAACAGTTCAGGGTTCAAAGGGGGAGCCGCTCTTGACAGCTCCCTCCTTCTGTTACTCTCTCTCCCGTCCCTTCATTACATATCTCCAAATGCTGCTCCATTGTTTTCCTTATCTCTATCTCTCTCCTGAAGACAGGTAGCAGACCAACTGCTGATCACACAGGACAGCTACATCGTAATTTATGTGTATTCTTGTCACACTTCCCCCCTTTAAGGATTTTTACCGGGGGGTAAAAATTACAAACATGAATACATTATTTGATACACACACAAATATACATCTTTATCAGCTATTTGGCTAATACAGCGAGTTTGAAGTTGTCAACACCTGACAGACAGTCAGCCATCACATTTTCTGTTCCTTTTATATGTGTTATTAATAATCCCTTAGACCAGGCTCCAATTTAGCAAACTTCATAGTGGCCAAAAACACTGATGAATTGCAATCAATGTAACCTCTCATTTGGTTTTTGTCCCGGACCACAATAACAAGGGTCATCCCATTCCGACTTAGTTTTCTCTCACAAGGGCTTAGTAGGAGGGGGAGGGGTAGTGACCGCAGAGTTATTGCAAAACTTCCTACAGTACCCACTATCTCCAAGAGCCTTCTGAGGGCCCTCTTGTCTGTCGGGGTTGGGAGGTCAGCGATAGCCTGCACTTTAGCTCTTATCGCTGCCAGCTGCCCCTGTGTCACCACAATTCCCAGGTAAGTGACCTTCGTGTGGCCGAGCTCATTTTTTTCAAGGTTCACTATCAAGCTGGCTTCAGACAGCCGTATTAAATTGCCAATACACACCTCTGTGTTCGTCAGCCCTTTAGTCACTGAATTACTCATTATATATGGCTGTTGTTTGCTAGGCTGACACCACCCAAAGTCCCAGTTCTTTGCATCGCCTCGGGACAATCAAACACACGGGTGCGAGTTGTTTAATTACTTCTCCTAAAGAGTCGCTTTGTTCGGGGATTAAGGGAGAGACTTTACCAGCAGACCTGGCCAAAACAATAGCCTTCTCCCATCTGGTCGATACCATACCCATCTTTTCAAAATGGTTTTTTTCTCTTATAGGGGGGACCCTAGCTTCATTGATTTCGGTGCTAACACCGACTAGGTTTGTTAGCATATCAAAAGCCTGTGACCGTCTCAGTTCGCGTCGGTCATAATCAATAACATCCTTCCCCCTGGGCAGCCGGTAAACCTCTTTCATGGTTCCACCAACTGTTCCCTTCAGTACCGCAAAATGTCCACCGGGGGGTACCTTGTGGGCCAGGTTAAAAACCTCATCCCCATAACTCTTTTGCACCACCCCCCATTCCTCATCTGCGGGCACGGCACTTGGTCTCCCTTGCTTCCTTAGCACTTCCTCCTCCACACAATAGCCTACTAGTTCCCTTGTTAAGTCTGTGTCAGAGAGAGCTGTCTCTGCCAAAACCATCAGCCCCTCGTCTCGCTCCTGTGTCTGCACAAATTCTTTCCTGGCTAATGCTACGTCTGTCCCAGCTCCCTCACTACCTCTTGTCTCACTACACTCCTTCTTTTCACTTTCTACCCCCGTCTCGTACAAGGCTCGCAGAAACGTCTCAGCTAAATTCACTACCGCAGTCCCGTGATGAACCTGTGAGTCCATGGGCGGGACCTCAATGCTGGCAGGCTGACCTGTCAATCTCACGACTAGGAACACAATTCCCCCGGCGATGTCATTACCGAGCAAGACTTCCACGCCTTTCATCGGTAATTCGGACCTCACCCCGATCGTGGCTAGTCCAGAAACCAGGTTGCTTTGTAAGTGTACCTGGTGCAAAGGGACTGTCTCTGTCCCTTCTCCAATACCTTTGACCTTGACCTCCCCAGTCTGGGTCTCTGAGCTAAACTCTAATACACTCTTCAGTATGAGCTCATTTTTTTCAAGGTTCACTATCAAGCTGGCTTCAGACAGCCGTATTAAATTGCCAATACACACCTCTGTGTTCGTCAGCCCTTTAGTCACTGAATTACTCATTATATATGGCTGTTGTTTGCTAGGCTGACACCACCCAAAGTCCCAGTTCTTTGCATCGCCTCGGGACAATCAAACACACGGGTGCGAGTTGTTTAATTACTTCTCCTAAAGAGTCGCTTTGTTCGGGGATTAAGGGAGAGACTTTACCAGCAGACCTGGCCAAAACAATAGCCTTCTCCCATCTGGTCGATACCATACCCATCTTTTCAAAATGGTTTTTTTCTCTTATAGGGGGGACCCTAGCTTCATTGATTTCGGTGCTAACACCGACTAGGTTTGTTAGCATATCAAAAGCCTGTGACCGTCTCAGTTCGCGTCGGTCATAATCAATAACATCCTTCCCCCTGGGCAGCCGGTAAACCTCTTTCATGGTTCCACCAACTGTTCCCTTCAGTACCGCAAAATGTCCACCGGGGGGTACCTTGTGGGCCAGGTTAAAAACCTCATCCCCATAACTCTTTTGCACCACCCCCCATTCCTCATCTGCGGGCACGGCACTTGGTCTCCCTTGCTTCCTTAGCACTTCCTCCTCCACACAATAGCCTACTAGTTCCCTTGTTAAGTCTGTGTCAGAGAGAGCTGTCTCTGCCAAAACCATCAGCCCCTCGTCTCGCTCCTGTGTCTGCACAAATTCTTTCCTGGCTAATGCTACGTCTGTCCCAGCTCCCTCACTACCTCTTGTCTCACTACACTCCTTCTTTTCACTTTCTACCCCCGTCTCGTACAAGGCTCGCAGAAACGTCTCAGCTAAATTCACTACCGCAGTCCCGTGATGAACCTGTGAGTCCATGGGCGGGACCTCAATGCTGGCAGGCTGACCTGTCAATCTCACGACTAGGAACACAATTCCCCCGGCGATGTCATTACCGAGCAAGACTTCCACGCCTTTCATCGGTAATTCGGACCTCACCCCGATCGTGGCTAGTCCAGAAACCAGGTTGCTTTGTAAGTGTACCTGGTGCAAAGGGACTGTCTCTGTCCCTTCTCCAATACCTTTGACCTTGACCTCCCCAGTCTGGGTCTCTGAGCTAAACTCTAATACACTCTTCAGTATTAGTGACTGACACGCTCCCGTGTCTCTCCAGATCCGCACTGGAACTGGTTTTAACCCCTCCTTCACTGCCACCAATCCGGCCGAGATAAACTTCTCGCGCCCTTCCTGAACTTTGGCAGACCTGTCCTTCCCTAGCGGTTCGTTTACCAGCTCGATACAGCCAGTCAAAATCGCCGTTTTTCCTTTTTCCGTCTCCTTCTTTGGGGCAAAGCACCTGGACGCAAAGTGTCCGACTTTCCCGCAATTATAGCAGATGATCCAGGGAGACTTCCTACCAGACTGCTCCCGGTCTACCTTATCCTTCTCACTAGTCCCCGGCTTACTTTCTGACTTTTCCGGCGGACTCTCCCCGCCGTCCCGACTACCCTTCTGGTAGCCCTTACTCGGGGCAAACTTCATTTTATGCGTCAACGCATACTCATCCGCTAACTTAGCAGTTGCGGCTAACGTGGCTGCCTCTTTCTCATCTAGGTAGGGTCTCATACCCTCAGGGACACAACCTTTAAACCGCTCAATCAGGGTCAGCTGTAGCAGTCTGTCATAATCCCCCTCTACCCCCTTCGAGGTGCACCAACGCTCACAATATGTCTGCATCTCACGGGCAAACTCTAGATACGTGCAGTCCCACTGCTTCCTCGCATTCCGGAACCTCTGCCGGTATGCCTCCGGGACCAACTCATAAATCCTGACGATGGCCTCTTTCACCACCTCATACCTCTGGGCATCTTCCGCGGACAAAGCTGAGTAAGCTTGTTGGGCTTTCCTTTTCAGTACACTCTGAAGCAAAACAACCCACTTATCCCTTGGCCAGTCCTGACTTATAGCCACTTTTTCGAAATGGAGAAAGTACCAATCCACGTCGGTATCGTCAAATGGGGGAACCAGCCTAACCTCCTGGGTCGCCCGGAACCCTCCACCTTGGTTCGGCACGAGCCCCTGCTCTGCCCTTATCTTTAACTTCTCCAGCTCGAATTCCCTTTCCCTCTGTTTCTCCTCTCGCTCCAACTGTCTCTCTCTCACCTGCCTTTCTAACTGTTTCTCTTTCTCCCGCCTTTCTAACTCTCTCTCTTTCTCCTGCCTTTCTAACTCTCTCTCTTTCTCCCGCCTTTCTAACTGCTTCTCTTCGTGTTCTAACTGTCGTACCCGGAACTCGTGCTCGAGTCTCAGTTTTTCAAGCTGCACCTGTACCGCGTCTCCGGCAGGTTTTTCAATAGACACCACCCCCAGCTCGCCTTGGGGAAACACACCTTTAGATACATAGTACTCTACGATAGCTCCGTGTATCTCCTCTCTCCTCATTGTCGACTTCCCCTTAGCAAGATTCAACAGTTTGACCACAGCTACCAATTCCGATTTCCTGGCATCCTCTAATGCCTCCAAGGTCGGCGCCTTTATAAATTCCTCAGCCTCCATTTCTGCTGTTTGTCTTTTCTTTCTTTCGGGAATTTTGACCCAATCAATTTACTCCGTCCCAAATTTAGCGTTCAAAATCGCGGACGAGAACCCCAGTTATGTTACGTACCCCGTAACTGGGTTGCCAAACCAGCAGAAATGGATCACTCAGTTGGAGTCTGGATTACTAGAACTAAGAAAGTTTTATTAAAGAAACAAGCAACACAGTACTCTAATCAAAAGGATAATGAATGCAACAGTTCAGCAATGATAAACATACATGTACACAGAATTCAGATAACAGGATCAATCAAGCTCTATCGTTGTCTAGGGGCAAATGACCAGTTTCAAAGTGACGCAAAGTTCAGTTCAGTTCGCAGTAATCGCTGCCGTGGGAGATGGACAGTGTGGGGGAAGGAGAGAGAGAGAGCAAAAACGAATGAATATTCAAACGGCTTCCACACACAGACCTTCGCAGTCAGCTGTCGGGCGAGTCCTTTGTGATGTCATCTGAGGTCACCGACCATGACCCCTCCGTTTCCAGATACGATCGTTTCCCTGCGCTGAACCTGGCACCCAGGCAAGGGTGGACACACACCAGGTTCCCGCCGATCGTGCCTTTCCACCCTGTGCGTTTATGGCCCGATACTTCCCACCGACTTGTGAGAGACACACCGCTTCCAGGGTCTTGTTACCTCGGGTGTCGTGTGTGTTGCCTTAGCGAACCTGTCCCTTTTTATCCCCCTGCTGGGGTATCGCCTGTCCATCACTTCAAACAGTTCAGGGTTCAAAGGGGGAGCCGCTCTTGACAGCTCCCTCCTTCCGTTACTCTCTCTCCCGTCCCTTCATTACACATCTCCAAATGCTGCTCCATTGTTTTCCTTATCTCTATCTCTCTCCTGAAGACAGGTAGCAGACCAACTGCTGATCACACAGGACAGCTACATCGTAATCTATGTGTATTCTTGTCACAACACAAAAGATTGCAGGTCAGAGTAGCCTTTGATTGGTTCCAACAGAATGGCTATACAGTAAGAAATCTGAATGCTTAAAACTGAAAATGACCTGTATTTCCCATTTGTAAATATCATATCTGAAAGAATGTATTCTGGTTTAAATCAAAGCCTAATTCATGTCAAATCCAATTAACTAAACCACTGTTAGTTCATTATAAACTACAAAGAACTGGCTCCAGTTTTCTGATTCACCTTTGTAAAATATCCTGGATATTAAATGGACAATACTCATTTTGGTTCTGTTTCATGCAAAGAACTAAATTTAGATCAGCCAGTTTCGGTTGAGATTCTGATTAATCTCCCATGGATAGAGAAATACAGCTCTGGGTATTGTTGATATGCTTGTCAAACAGTTTTTTTATATAGAAAGTGGATGCCTCAGCCACAGACTATCACAAGTCGGAATAGTTGGAGTGAAGGAGTGCAAGTGGACTGTACGGACCCCTGATAAACCAACAGAAGTAAAATCAAACACGAGGAAAATCAGTTTAATACCTCATTAGAGAAACAGGGGCACAATTCCGTCTGGAAAATAATGGTAAAGTATAAGTATTTTTAAGCATTTAAGGGTGAACATTTTGTCAAAGAAGCAAGTGTGTCATGGACAATTACCTTAAAGGAACTGTATTTATTTGTCTTATGGAAACTAAAGAAAAGAGCACAAAAAAGATAAGTGAGGAATAAATTTAGTTTGAAAGGAAATAATTAAGTTTGTAATTATTATTATTTAGCACCGTATATTTCCTATTCCTAGTAACCAAATTGCATTAGAACAGGCTCATTAATAATAATGAAATCATTTAACCCTGCAGGCATATTACAAGGTGAAAGATGCCACACTTCATTACTATGAATAGAACAATAATGTAGAGGCATGATAGACTACTGATGCACTCTTAGGACAGAAGAATGCTTGATACTGTTTCTGAGCATGTATTGTCAATCTGTTATATAATTACTATTAAATGTGAAATTATTTCATTTTCTTCCCTTTGCTGTGGTCCTTATTTAATTCAGATTTTAAAAAGAGTATTAACTAAGGCTAAGACCCCTCTTACATTAATGTATAAGAATTCAGTTTCACTTAAAATATAACCTACCAGGGCATTTAACCCACTACAAAATGCAGCAATCTAAGAGTCATTGTCTTTAATTCTGCCATTAAAAGAGATCTTAATACATTCCTAATATTACCCTGATAAATGTTTACAAAGTGATGCAGAAATCAGTAGAATCAGAACTCTTTCTATTGTATTGGAGTAATTCTCTAATAGTTCTTAGTGGAGAGTGGACTATGTTCTTACTATTAATTATTAATTAATACAATGGTGGATAGGATGCTACATCTGTATAAGGCATATTCTCTTCGGTCCTCAATTCAAACACACAATTCATTCTTGATCAAAGAATGAACACAAAAATCTAAGTATCTCTACTAAACTGATGTTAATTAACCCCTTTCTAGAATAGAATGGGTTGTTTTCTACAATCCTTGGGAACGGGTAGCTATTGCCATGTGCCATAATGACCACCAGATTTAACCAAAAGAAGGAAAAATGAAGGCAACTGAAAGATGGAAAATGTAATATTAAAAGAAAAAAGACATTTTTGTACTGCAATTGAACACAGATCAATGAATCAGAACAGGATCCATTCGTCTCTCGAACCTAACTGCATTTCCAGCTCATTTCTTTCTCTCTCACTCTCTCTTGCTCTCTCTCATTCTCTGTTGCTCTATCAATTCAAACACTTTAAATGAAGCGAAATTGAAAGATTTATCCAAACTGCCTTGTTTAAAACAGACAGGACATTGTCAATTGCAAGTTATAGAAAAATGAAGTTAAAAACAAATTGCTGTCAAAGAATCGATAGTATATTTTCTCAGTAATTTTGTCTGCTCTTCTGCACATTGGTTGTTTGCCAGTCTTTGTTTATTTTTTATTTATTGAGATACGTGACAGAATCGGCCCTTCCAGCTCTTCAAGCCACACCGCCCAGTTACCTCCAATCTAAACCTAGCCTAATCACAGGACTATTTACACTACAGTATTTACAATGACGGATTAACCTATCAGCCAATAGGTCTTTGGACTGTAGGAGGAAACCAGAGCACCCAGAGGAAACCCATGTGGTCATGGGGTGACCATACAAACTCCTTATAGAGAGTGGTGGGAATTGCGCCTGGGTCTCTACTGTAAAGCATTGTGTTGACCAGAATGCTACTGTACTACTGTATACAGTTTTCATAAATTCTATTGTATTTCTTTATTTTCCCATGAATGCATACAATAAAATGAATCTCAAGGTGACATATACGTTCTTTGATATAAATTGACTTCGACTTGACTTTCTCTTTGAAATTACACTCTTCAGCATCAATGCTGTGCTGAAGTTGTAGAAGACAAATTGCTGCATGAAGCAAAGGCACATTTGATTTTGAGGATTCTTCTCAACCCTTGATCATAGGGACTGCAACACTGCCCCATTCCATGCACTAGAGAGTAACTTGCAGAAATTAAGCAACTGGCTGTGATACCAGTCTCTGCGGCCAAGGTAATAACGTCTTTCAAGAGGGTGAATCCTTGCAAGGCATCAGACTCGACGGTGTATGTGGAAGGGCACTGAAAACTGTGCCAATCAACTGGCCGGAGTATTCAAGGAGATCTTCTGTCTCTCACTTCTGCAGTCACAACTTTCTAGCTGCTTCGAAGGGCACCAATCGTACTGCCTCAACAACCATTGCCCAACAGTATTCAGATCTACTGTCACAAAGTGGTTTGAGAAGATGGTCATGGGTAGAATTTGCTCCTCCCTAAGCAAAGTCCTGGACACACTGCAGTTTGCTTACTGACACAATAGGTCTACAGCAGATGCAATCTCACTGGCTCTGCACTCGACCTTTCAAACTTAAACAGTAGCAATACCTACATGAGGTTGCTGCTTATTGATTACAGCTCAGTTTTGAACACCATCATCCTGTCAATACCAATCAACAACCTTCAAAACCTCAGCCTCTCAACATCCTCTGCAATTAGACTTCCTCATCGGGAGACCCCAGTCAGTCCGAATCGGAAATAATATCTCCTCCTTGCTGACAATCAACACAGGTGCTCCTCAAGAATACACACTTGGCCCACTGCTCTCTTTACACTCACGACTGTGTGGCTGAGCACAACTCAAACACCATCTATAAATTTGTTGATGCCACATTGTTGTTGGCAAAATCTCAGTTAATGACGAGGAGGTGTAGAGAAGTGAGATAGGTTAGCTGGTTAAGTTGTGTCTGTAAGGAAAGATTTAATTGATATTCCCCCTTGGTACATACCAAAATCAAATGGAAGTTCAAAGACAAAATGGTGTCAGTTTGGAATGCTCTGACAGTCTGGAGATGTGCATGAGTGCACATCCCTGAGATTAGATAATGAATGATGCATTCTCCTCACAGACCTGTGTTCTCTGTTTCCCTGAATTATGGCTGGAGGTCATAAGGGTTAAGAGGGTGCAGCTAGTATCACCAAGGGATGGTAAAGTACTGGGGTGATAATTATGTTATGCTTTGAAGGAATCTTAGAAGGCCATAAAATGGGACACTTTCTTTTTCCAGTGGTCTTAGGTTAGGTCACAACAGGTGCTAGTGCTAAGAAGATAGGGACGAGTATGCCGATCAGAGTTAGAGAGAGAGGGAGAGAGTCTGCATGTAAGATTGTCAGATCTCTGGCTCCCCTCCAATATTGCAGTAATTGGCTCACTTAGTGAGCTATAAGTATTATTTTGACTTTGGTACTACTTTAGACCTGTTTTTCTTTCTGTATTGCATTTGTGTTAGTTCTAATAAACTCTTTTCTTGTGACCTTGAATACGTGTGCAGTGCCTCCTTTCTTTGTGAATGCATACAGTATGTAAACACCCTGAGCAAAAAGAAACATATAACATATTTTAAAATAATTTTTGTTACAGTGTCATAACAAAAACTTTGCACTCATTGTTACTAAGACCAAAAAACTGACTGTGAACTTCAAAAAGGGGAAGTTAGGAGAACATATTTATTTCTCTCTAAGTGATCAGCAGCGGAAAGGGTGAGTAGCTTCAAGTTCCTGGGTGTTAATATTCCTTAAGATTTATTCTGGGCCTGACATATTGATGCAATTATGAAGAAAGCAGATTCTGAATTTCATCAGGAGTTTGCGGAGATTTGGTATGGTGGAGAGCATTCTGACTGGTTGTATCACCATCTGGTAAGGAGGCATCAATGCACAGAATCAGAAAATGCTGAGGTATATAACCTCAGCCAGCTCAATCACGGGCACTAGTCTCCCCACCATTGAGGACATCTTCAGTAAGCGATGCCTCAAGAAGGCACATCCATCATTAAGGACCCCCACCACCTAGGACATGCCCTCTTCTCATTGCTACCATCAGGGAGGAGGTACAGGAGCCAGAAGACACACACTCTATGTTTTAACAAGAGGTTCTTCCCATCCAACATCAGATTTCTAAATGGACCATTGTCACGTGACCGGCAACAATGAATATAGAATTGAATTGAGTCAGGTTTTATAAAAACAATCAAACATTTATTCAACTCTGCTCAATATAAAACAATAAACAAACGAAAAGCTTAACCGGAAGTAAACTGCTTTGTGGCCACTTAACAAACCGCCACTCTGTACTGGTTCTTATAGTGATAACTGCAAAAACAATTCTTAAAGCAGTAAATTCAAACACAGTTCTTAGAATGGCAAATTCGAAAGTCCAAGAGATTAATACAGTAAATTAGCAGAGACTTTCCTGAAGTAAAGAATTCCTCGAAGACACACGTTACGCCAGTCCCAGCCGGATCCTGCCTTGTCCGCAGGATTCACGCTTACGGAAATAAAACGGTTTAAAGGCACTGACCTTTCCCTCTAGATACTAGATCCTGCACAGCCTTTTCTGCCACTTTTAGCAGAGGCTATCTCATACAGATCACTCTTTCTTGAATGAATTCAATAATGGTCGATCTTTTCAATCGTCGAACAACTCCTTCAGGTTTCCGTCTTCACTCTCCAATACTACTGAAAAGATACATCAACAAACCTGGCAGCGATTGATTAAACTGCCGGCCCAACACTGTTGTATCTTACAATACAACGTAAAACTCTGTTTTAAATCAAAACTGCGTCATAAAGCAAATACGCAGCGGAGCAGAGTATCTGGCTAACGTTCTAATTGGAAAACTAACTGCATCACCAGGGGTCCACACTTATATACCTGGTGAGAACAGGTCATCACGTGACCTCACATCAGTGGGAAAATTACATCAGGTGACTGCCAAAAGACAATTACATCATCCTCATAAGACAGTCACAAGATATCCATGAGGTATGAACACTGTCTCATTTGTTGAACTGCTTATTTACTTTTCTTATTTCTTATTGTAACTTAGAGTAATTTTTTATGTATCATACTATACTGTTGCCACCAAACAACAATTTTCATGACATATGTCAGTGATAATAAACCTGATTCTGATTCCTTCTTGGTGGCAGGAATTCTGCCAACTTTGCCTACTTAATGAAACCCAACACAGTTAATGGTATTGAGGTTATGGGAGGTGGTCTGTGGGTTTCCAATGTACACCTAGTGTATATTGCACTAAATGAAAATCTCTGGGAAATGCCAGGAGTTTCAAAATGTGCATCAACTCTTTACTGAAGTCTAACAACAGTTGCCATATCCTCACATTTCACTGCCATTTATCAAATAGAGTTTGGCTTTCAACTACATTAAACAGTTAATACAGTACTACAATTATCCATTTATAGAGCTAGAATTGATAGATAGACATATATCAACTTTTTAAAGGCAAGGGTCCAGCAAGGCATGATTGGCAGAAGTGAGGTCATTCTGATTTGGCTGCAATTCAACAGCCCAAAGCAGTTGTTGGAAGTAACTCTGATTTCTCGTATTTGAATGGTGCAAAGTAAAATGAAGACGCTCATTTGAAGGATTAACTTTCCACAGACAAAAACTTGGCTGGCTTTCGAAATCCATTGGAAACTTGCTAGTTTAACGCATCGGCTGTATGGTTGTAAAAGTAAGGAATTTCACAGACACTATCATTAAAATCTGATTTGCATTGCGTTTGAATAGAAAGTGAAGCTCTCATGAGGTTACATGGTGAGCAGGAAATTGGTTGAACATATAAATGTGGAGAGGAAGCAATTCTTTTGGCTTATTGTATCATCATCCAACTCCACTTAGTAAAATTCATGTTTCTCATACTGCATACGAGATTTACTGCAGAAATTTGCACAATATCTCTAAGCAATGAACTGGCAAAGGAAGTGGTTGACACAAGTACTGTAACAGTGTTTGAAAGACACGTGGACTTAGGGTGGTATGGGGCAAACCCAGCAAAGATGGGACGAGCTTAGAACATGGAACATAGAACCTAGAGATCTACAGCACATCACAGGCTCTTCAGCCCACAATGTTGTGACGACCTACTTGGGTTTAGAAGGACACCTTGGGCTAATTTGTCCAAAGGGCCTCTTTCTGTGCTCTAGACTGCATGAAACTAAAACTCTAATCCACTAGCCACCGTGCACCTTATCAAGGAACAGAGCAGGATAAACTGTTATTTTTGAGTATGGCAGTTACTTCCCATGCACATTGACTGTTCTGAGTTAGTTGAGAAAGCAAACCAATTGCACAAAATCTATGCAACATTCACTAAAAACTGATTTTTCAGAACCACTTTTAGTAAGTCTCAGTTTGCAAACTGAGTGCAGATTGACACAAGTTCTCAAAATGAATGACCTTAAATAAAAATGCTCATTTCACTACAAGTAACTGTGATTTGTTACCTAACATTAAATGTTTTTTTTGCCATTTTTTTGATACTATATTGTTGTTTATCTTGTATTTGCATTATTCCAGAGCCAGGGGTTAATCTTTCAACCATTATACCCTTGCCCTCTGGAGTGCTCCCAAATCTACAAAGGCCTCAGCCTTGTCCTCTTCCTATTCCTATTTCTTTGGTTCTCTTCACCTCTTGTGAAACTTGCCTGAGGCACAAGAGGTGTCTCACAAATGCCTTACAAATGTTTATTATAGTATTCATTTAACAGAATACACAGCCAGTGATAATCACTTGTGAGGAACTGGCTAGAATGATTGTCTCTGGCAGCTGAGCTGAAATAATGTGTTTCAGTTGTGTGTATGAGCTCTTGTATGCAATTATGTCCTCTGCCTGCAGCTTAGGCTGTTCTGTCACTCTAACATGCACTCTACAACCCTCAGGGTAGTGTTTTAATATGACAGACATTCTGTAGCAATGCTGCAAACAGTAATTCGGTACTCAGAAGAATATTTTATTATATTGCAGTTTGTGCCTTTAGTATTTAACTATTCACTGCATTCAATTGAAATCATCTGAGGTACCTGCTAAAGTCATTTTATATCCCTTGGTTATGGGCTTCCCTGTTGAACGTGTTCTAACCTATTCTTGATTGAAAAAAAATCAGCAAAAACAAGGTTAGTGCATCAGACACTGTAAGCTATTCTGGAAGCTGGTGCAGTTATCTGTCTCTTTAGTTGCTATATATCAAAAGAAATTTCATTTTCATATAACATATACATTATATTGTGTAGAATCTGGGCAATGCAGTGAGTTAGAAATCTAGTTCATCATCTCTGGGATCCAGATTTGAATCTAGTCCAAAGTCTGTTAGATGAAAGTCTCATCTCTCTGACAGCTGTATAAGAACAACGTAAAAAATGAGTTTAGGCAGAGTCAATGCAACTCCTCTGAGGCAGAAATTCTAAACGCAAAACAGTCCATAATGCAGCAGTAATTAGCACTAAATTAGTAGTCTCAGTCAAAGGGCTCACTCGGGAATTTGTTGTGAAAGTACAAGGCTTATCACTACAGTAGTGATTTCTCTTCTCAGCCTGTTTCTACAAAGCAGAGGACATGTTACTCTGGACCAAGCCCAAATCGCATGTCAACCCTGTAGTTCTTAGCACTAATGTAGGTGAGAAAAAAATTGTCATTGAATTTATCTGTTTTGCCAGAACTGTTGATTTAATTATTTTCCCACTTGGGTGACAACTTCATCTCTAGAATTGGCAATAAACAGTTGAAACATTTGGCTTTAAAGTCAGCAATTCTGATGTGGCCAAAGTGCGTCCATTGCGATTTGTATCTAGCGGTGTGAAATCAAAGCAATTAAAGAAAGCCAATAAATATCAGTTTGGCTTTACAGTTAGTAATGTGGCTTATAGCACTCAGGTCCACTACTAGCATATATAGACTGACAATCTTGTACAGTTTCTAGAGAGCATGGCATTGCTGTTTCTCAGATTGATGTTCAATTCAGATATAATCTTCAGGCAGTTCACACAGAAGAGCAGGGAAAACAGCTGCAGACCTGGTCATTTTTGTCTCAGACTAACAGTACAAATATATTAATTGTTCACTCATTTCATCTGCATCCTGTGGGTTCTTCCCCTGGAAAACTTGACTATCATTGATATCTGTACAAAAAATTAAGAGTGTGGCATAACAATATACAGTATACGTATAATGCAAGTTCTTTCTTTCTCAAAGGCAAATATCTTAATACTTTTCAGCAAGCTCCACATCCATCTTTTACTTCATAGCTGTATCAATACTGGAGTTTTTATATGTTGGTGAATATATTGTTGTTCTTAGCATTCTTCTGGTACCTTGCCTAATTAGGTACTCTGAATCAAAGTGTAATT
Organism: Mobula hypostoma; assembly: GCF_963921235.1. Taxonomy (NCBI): domain Eukaryota; kingdom Metazoa; phylum Chordata; class Chondrichthyes; order Myliobatiformes; family Myliobatidae; genus Mobula; species Mobula hypostoma. The sequence goes on from NC_086106.1 coordinate 71,651,590, forward strand.
ACAACCAAGCTTAATTTGACAGCCTCTCATTTTTCACACATGTAAATACCCACAAGGAACGAGGTTTCTTTTTCTCTGTCCTTGTCTAGTTGTCTACAGGTATTCTGACAATTGGTTTGCTTATAGCACAACCTGGACTTGTAAAATGCAATTATTTCTACAGTATGTTTCATTTTGATACAGGGAAAACCAGTCAACCCATCAGGTATGAGCTGATCTGTGTACTCGTCAATCCCATTCCCTCACAGGTTTTCCCTGTAACCTAAGCTCCACATATTCTCATCAACTTTTCCCAGATTCTGCCACTAACCTGCATACTATGGGCAATTTAGAATGGCCAATTAATCTACAAACCCTGCACGTCTTTAGAATGTGGAGAGAAACTGGAGCATGAAGGAAAAAAAAAACTTCACAATGAGAATGTACAAACTCCAAATGACAACACAGAGGTTAGAATTAAAACTGGGTCATTGTGACGTATTGGCTTAACAAGATTTGCCACCGTGATGGTCTGTATTTCAAGTACTATGATGAAAACAAGTTCTAAGATCCTAGTGGGCTGGATCTGTAGCTGCATTGATGCTGGGCATAGGATATAATTTCATTTTCAGTGATCATCCTAAGTGAAAGAGAGTCCTTGTGTGTTGGAAGAGTCCACTAGTGGAAAAGAAACTTCACATGGGATGGCGAATGGTAACAAAAATTTTAAAAGAAAATCATGATTGTCATTAAGGTTACACCCAAAACTTAGTAAGAACTATCAAAACGAAATCTTTCGTAAGCAACTGAATACTTTCGAACCATTCTAAAAAATCAAGAATACCCAAAAGGCTAAATGTTAAAAAAGTAAACTCCCCAATTAAAATGCTAAAAAATAACTTACTTAAAACTAATACATTGATGCACCAGCAGATACTCCTTTCCTTGAGATTTACAGAGTTCGATGTGAAGCTCCTTGAACACTAGCAAATTTGTATTATAAGCACTAGACTGAAGTTCCTCATTGTTCCTTGATTTATCTAACATTAGAGCACATTGTGTTGATTCACAACAATTATTGGTACAATTTCATGAATTCTGTGTATCCAGCCTCACAGGATAATTATAAATATTAATAGTTTTGCTGTCATCACTCTGCTTGATTCAGGGCAATATATTTTGACCTGGAAATAGAGCAAGCAGGGAACAATTTATTTTTTCCTGCACTCAGTGTATAACGTATAACTGGACTGCAAATCCATAAGTGGTGTTTACTGTTGCTAGCACACTCAAAACAGCTATGTGTACACTTTCCTTGATCACAACAACTTTACAGGCTGTCATGGCTCAATCTGTTTTTAGCATTCATACCTGCTAAACCACAGAAGGTGAGATCACACCACAGTCAAAATCAATGGCGTTAATCCTCCACTATTATGTTTGCCATAGGATGTGTAACTCAAACATTTCCTTTCTATGTACTTGCATTTAAATCCTTACCCTCCAAGCAACTGGTTTGCAATAGAACAATTTTTCATCCAGATTTTTCCATCAACAGCTCAATAACGCATTGATATACCTTTTCAGAACAAGAACTCATCTTGTCACAATCTATCTAAAGAAAACTATGAGATTTGTAAACAGATGCTGCAAAGAGAAACATCTAAAGAATTAATTTATAATTTATCAGAAGAAAGCCTCTACCAAAATATCTGCTTCAACAAGAAGGCTAAAATCCCACATGCGATGCCCAGCTGGAGACTGAGATACTCAGTAGAGGTAGCATGTTAAAGTTCTTTCAGCACTGACACATACTTAACAAAAAATACAAGTTGATGCAATTAAGATCAGTTTTTGTCCAGGGAATGCTCTGCTGAATACAAGGAACATTAATATTGATTCATTCAAAAAGTAGATATTTCTCATGCTGCTGTGAGCTAGGCACGGTTTATTGATCCTGAAGAAAGGAATTTGAAATTCTTATTGAACAATCATATTCTTCAATGGCATATGGAACTATAAACTTCAGTCCTTTGAAAGGATTGATTTTACATAAGGAATCATCTAACTGAAACATTTTAAGCCAAAATATTCACTTTATACAATTGTTTTGAATAAGGTATAATGCAAGATTGTGTGGATATACTTGTTGGTGAACCAAATCAAGCATTTCCTCTCAGACCTTGAATCTCTGCTATAAATCTAAAGTTTTCGAGTACAGGAGCAGGGAGGTACTACTGCAGTTGTACAAGGCCTTGGTGAGACCACACCTGGAGTATTGTGTGCAGTTTTGGTCCCCTAATCTGAGGAAAGACATCCTTACGGTAGAGGGAGTACAAAGGAGGTTCACCAGATTGATTCTTGGGATGGCAGGACCTTCATATGATGAAAGAATGGATCAACTAGGCTTATACTCGTTGGAATTTAGAAGATTGAGGGGGGAATCTTACTGAGATATATAAAATCCTAAAGGGATTGGACAGGCTAGATGCAGGAAGATTGTTCTCGATGTTGGGGAAGTTCAGAATGAGGGGTCACAGTTTGAGGATAAAGGGGAAGCCTTTTAGGACCGAGATTAGGAAAAACTTCCTCACACAGAGAGTGGTGAATCTGTGGAATTCTCTGCCACAGGAAACAGTTGAGGCCAGTTCATTGGCTATATTTAAGAGGGAGTTAGATATGGCCCTTGTGGCTAAAGGGATCAGGGGATATGGAGGGAAGGCTGGTACAGGGTTCTGAGTTGGATGATCAGCCATGATCATACTGAATGGCAGTGCAGGCTCAAAGGGCTGGATGGCCTACTCCTGCACCTATTTTCTATGTTTCTATGTTTTCATTCTGCACTCTTCTTTATATATTATGTTGCTTTGTATCTTTTTTGCCATATTGAATCTTGCAGGATGGCTAAATATGGATTTAACAAATATTTTCCCAGCATGCTTTTTCAAAACTCATAACAAAGTAATAAGATTGCTTAATCTATAATACTTTTCTTCTCACTTCAGCCTCTTATGCCTTTTTAAAAACATATGCCAAGACTTAAAATGACACTTCTTTTGGTGCACTGAACATGGGTAGCATGCGACACAAACGCTCCTAAAAGTCTTGCGAAATTGGGCAAAGAAACATTAAAAGTAGTGCTCTGGCTTTTCCATACAGGTTATTTTTTTTCTATAAAGGGACCTGCACAGTTGTCATGAGGATCTGGGGGCAGAGTTCACACTGTCATATCATTGCACAATTGGTTAATGGAAAGTAATTTTGAGCTTAAGTACCTTCCCATGGCAGCCAATGTACAAAGAACATAAGGAGAAACATGTGGGAAGGAGGACATGATTCCCCCCTTTGTACCTGGTCATCCAGCTCCATGTAATGATCTTCGGTATATCTCCATTCCATTAACTGATGTCATAAAGCAGACCCTTTATCTGTTGTCCTTATCCCTGTACAATGTTGTTCTATGTGGTTTTTATCTGAATTATCTCTAAAGGTTGTGGCTTACCTCAAGAGATCCTATTTCAGTTGACAGTGGAGGAAATATTTGTTGCTTAGCCTGAGACATTATTAGATATGCAACTGATAGTGGACAATCATCATCAACACACATGGGATTGCCTGGCAACACACACAAAATGCTGGAGGAACTCAGGAGGCCAGCATTTTGTGTGTGTTGCTTGGATTTCCAGCAAATGCAGATTTTCTCTTGTTTGTGATTGGAATTGCCTGGGCCATTTTCCCAGTGGGCAATGTTTCACGTGGAAGTGAAAGCTAATGTGATCCACTCCAGGTGAAATTTTTTATTTGTGAATTGAGCATAAAAATTACGCAAATTGGTGCAATTTCTAGGCTATTTTGATCTGCTAGGTTTGCAATTTAGTTTATGGTAAGAGTCAATACATTTAATTGATCTTTAAGTACTATCATTCTCATAATTGACACCTTTACATGCTGAAGTCCAAGTTAGTCAATAAGTGTATTAAATGACTCTTCTGAGCCATGCCACATACTTTTATAAGGATCTAATCGATTTCAAGAGTGAAAGGTTAAAGGATATATATTAATTATTTGGAAAAAGACTCCCATTTGCCGTCCAATCAGATGTGGATAATTTGTCAGTATCCATCCTCTCTTAATTAGGTCAATAGTGTAATAAATTTCTTGTGTTTAAGACACCAATCCAATCTCCATCAAATGGTATATGTTTAATTAACACATTAGGAACCCATTACACTGAATCAAATGCCTATTTTGCTCAAGCAGAATATTCAACTGCTTGGGTTTTCTAGTTGTGCTTTGTTTGCAAGTAGAAACCAAAATCAATATTGCTCATCGAAGGTAGTGTTATTCAGGCAGATCAAATAAAATACCTCATTTAGTTTAAAGGCTTGTAGCTAAAAATAAACAAAATATTGTAATTAATCATGGCACATTAGATCAAATAGTTTTCTCTACTTAAGCCTTCTTTTCTCTTGAGTGCTACAAATTTTGATAAGTCGCAGACAATAATGAATCTTCCAGCTGTGCATAAACATCTGGTTATGTTGTCGAGTTTATTCTGAAAGGAATACAGTATGACTTAAACTTCACAAAAGTTTTAAAAAACTTTGTCATGCCAACAATATGCCGGAATAACTTCTCATATCTCTGGATTTCATGCCACCTATATTTTACTGATAGATATATGGAATTACAAAAATGCTGCCATGGGACTCTATATACTATATATAATTTGTTGTTAAACCTGGATTAGCTTCAAGAAGATGGAGGTGAACTGCCTCATTTAACTGCTCCCACAGTGGTGCTGGGTAAGGTGTTCCAGGGACTGGGGCCTATATTATTAAAGCAACAGTAGATCAATACAGTGACAAGACAAATTACAATGAAGACAATGTAGTGAAGACTTTATATTGTTTTCATTGTAACTACATTTAGTTATGCATAGGTATAGCTTTGATTCCAACACTCTACTCTTGCATTTATGTCAGAATATAGTAGATCTATACCTCACTGCAGAGATTCAAGTGGAAAATCAAAGATGATATTCAGGGATAGCGCCAAGTTGGTGCTTTACCACCGAAGGTTATTCCTTCAGATGAGAAGTTAAATTGAAAGCCCATTTTCTCAGATGGATACAATCTCATGATCCATCTTCAGAGAGGAGTTTGGGAATTTTCACTTGCATCCTGCTAATATTAACACTTGAACCAATATTTCTACAATGAATTATCTGCCCATTTATTTTTCGTTGTGGGAGGATATTGCGAATAAATCTGCTGGCACATTCACTAAATTACAACAGTTACCTCATATGAAACTTGTGATTCTAAATCTCTGTAAATCCTAATGTTGTAAATGATTTGATATTGCTATTTTGTTAATAGGATACTAGAAAGGAAATTAAATGGTACTTTTTACATCAAGCAATTACAATTTTCATTTTTGAGCCCAAGCTCTTTCACTCTAGCTGCATAATGCTTGCTTTGGATTAAGGAAGATGAGTAATAATGAAATTGCTAAATCTCATATTCCTTATTTTGGCAGTGAAATCAGAGAACAGCAGCTTAGACATTGGACTCAGTCATGTTGCTTTTTACAACAATGGGATCTGATGTGGATCAAGAACTGACCAAATAGCAGTAGCAATATTTTTCACCATGTTTAACAGTGGACAGCGTGGGTAAACCTTGTCATGTTTCACTTGTATGTTGATCAAATGATTATAGCATGGATTTCCACTCTCCAGTCAATAGTCTCCAATTCACCCTGGCCCACAATTTTAATCCCAGACCTCCCTATTTCTATCCCCCATGCCCCAAGCCCAGGCACTCCAGTACAAAAAGTACAGATACAAAAATAAAACTGTCCTTCAAGTTCTTCCTGTACATCAGATTAGCACCTGACCACCATTAGCCCCACACCACCACAAATTTTACAGCCACTGTTGCTGCTACCTACCTTAATACTGGTGTTCCAAGGCCCCAGATGGTCTGAAATAGTCCCTAGCAGTTGCAAAGGAAAAAAAAACTTTTGCCTTTGAAAATTGCAATACTTTTGAGTCACAGCAAAAATCAGGAAGCCACAGTATTGTGACAAAGGACTCTGTTGAAGTGGCGTCTTACAATATCTGGACCATAATAACTGGACTTCAGTTTGGTTTGCCTAACGTGCCTCACAAGCAGCATAAATGCTCTTTCCAAACTCTTGAAAGAATCCACGAATTGGACAGAAACATATAGATTGTAGCAGAATGGTGAGCAACTCATGAACTAATGCTCTAGAATAAGACCTCATGAGTTCTAACCATACAAAGCTTGTAACTACTCAACATTGTTACACTGAAGTGAACAAATCTTAGAGTATACTACCAGCGGTAGCCTCATACCACAAGAGAAAAAATGTATCTGTTTGATATCTATGAGTTTGAGCTGCAAGGTAGCATTAGAAAGAGTGCGGATCGGTGAAATACTGGGGTTAATTTCACGACCAAAGATGAGTAACCCCTATACCAACAAAAACAACCATTGCTCCCACCTCCCTCAATGGCTACAACCTTCTTAATGGAGAGAAGAGTCAAGAAAATGATTTGATATCTTTTTGAGGCATTAAAGAATATTGTGTCACACCCATACATTATTATTTTTTAATTTTATAAGCAATTGTGAAGCTGTGAAAGTCTGGATAAATATTAGGTTTCCCTGTGCCTCATTAGTCTCAGCAGGAGATTTGCTTTGACCTATTGGAAGATTTCATTGCAATGTGACCACAAAAGCCAGTCCGGGATGGAACATTACAGAACACAAGCTGAGCCCCCGAAATAAACAGTAGAAATATCAGAAACATGCAGTGCCAAAAGAGGTTATTGCACCCATAGAGCTACCCAGCACAGCTCAATCCTCCACAAATAGATTCCTAGTCCTTCGGGACATGATTTTTGAGCACACTTCAATGTACTTTTTCAATGTAATGACAGCTTCCACCTTTACCATCTGCATAGGCAGTGAGATCCAGACTAGCCCATTCATCTAGGTGAAACAATTTCTTCATCTTCCCTCCAATGTATCCATTGAATTATTCTAAGTTAGGCCCCTTGTTTTTTTAATCCTTTTGCAGATGGAAATAGGTTTATTCTAATTTATCTAAACCCATGATAATTTTATGCACCTCATTTGGGTCTTCCCTCAGATTCCATTTTTCCGAAGAAAACAACCCAAGTTCACCTAATATTTCCCATTTGCTATACTTTTGCTTACTGTTAATATCTTCATAAATATCATATATCTTTACAGATAAGGGAAAGTATCCTGGATGCTTTATTAATCTGCACTGCAGCATTGAAGGATTTGTGAACATAAACTCTTATTTTCCTTTTCTTTATTTTTCTTTTTTTTTTGTAAATTTTAGAGATACAATATGGTAATTGGCTTTACCAGCCCAACAAGCTGTAATTGGACGGTAATGAGAGGTGACCTGATAGAGGTGTATAAGATGATGAGAGGCATTGATCGTGTGGATAGCCAGAGGCTTTTTCCCAGGGCTGAAATGGCTAACACAAGGGGGCACAGTTTTAAATTGCTTGGAAGTCAGTACAAGGGGGACGTCAGAGGTGAGTTTTTCACACAGAGAGTGGTGGGTGCATGGAATGCACTGCCAGCGATGTTGGTAGAGGCAGATACAATAGTGTATTTTAAAAGACTCTTAAGTAGGTACATGGAGCTCAGAAAAATAGAGGGCTATGCGGTAGGGAAATTCTAGGCAGTTTCCAGAATAGGTTGGCACAACATTGTGGGCCGAAGGACCTGTAATGCTGTAGATTTCTATGTTCTATCCAGAGGAAACCCATGCAGTCATGGGGGAGAACATACAAACTCCTTACAGACTGCAGCAGGAACTGAACCTCAGTCACTGTCGCTGTATTAGCATAGTGCTAACCGCTATGCTATTGTATCACCCGGCCAATGTCCATGTGTTACTCTACAACAGACCAATTTTTGTACATTCCCTTGTCATGTTGCACCACCTCAAATGCATTACTCATACTGTTCTATAGTTGCCACTTTCTGCTCGAATGATCACATTTCCAGATCTCCCTGAAGCATAAAGCTTTCTTCCTCAATGTCAACAACACAGACATGCTTTATATCATCGGTAAACTTATATTCTTGTTTAAGTTCTTGTATATATTCTGAATTTCTTCCCCTTCATACAACAAAGCGAAGGATCAACAACTGAGCCTTGTGGAACCCCATTGTTAATAGCTTTCCAGCTGCATAAACATCATTAAACACTATGACTCACTTCTTGCCATTGAGTCAAATCGGGATCCAATTTGCAACTTGCTCTTGGATCGTATGTACTTTTCAATTAGCCTGCCATTCAGAACCTTGTCAAGAGTCTAGCTGAAGTCTGTGTAGACTACATCAAATGCACTGCTCTCATCAATCTTTTTGTTGCAAACCTCAAAGAATTCAATTAAATTAATCATTCATGACCTTTCCTGAACAAATTTATACTGACTGCCCCTGATTAATCTGTGCCATTCTAAATGAAGATATTTACTGATCCTTGGAATGCATTTCAATTATTTGTCCATCAGTGAATTTAAACCAAATTTTTGACATCCCTTTTTAAATAGCATTATAATATACAAGCCGATTGTACCACCCATGTGGTCAAAAGAGATTCAAAAGTTTTAATCAGAACCCTGATATTTACTCCTTTGCTTCTTTAAATAGTTTGTGATGCATTTCAGCTTGCAACATGGAATCTGAGGGTAATTGTACCGTTGGCCTCTATGTGCAGAGGACCTTTGTCTTTGGCATTCTCTTTAGATGCAAGGTGTTCCCCTTAAACTAAAGGGAGGCTCTGTCTCCCTCAATTCAGGTGACTTCTGCTCTCAAATTCGACTTAAGCTGAGGGGCCACTGCCTCCTTCAATTAATTTGAATTCAGGCATATCTCTGTAATTATCTTAAATTCTAGGGGCTCGCTCACCTGAATTGAGAGAACTTTATGTCATGATGAAGGGCTGTGGCCTGAAATGTTAATTCTGCTTCCCCTTCCACAGATGCTGCCTAACACGATGCTTGTTTCCAGCATGTTCCATTTTTATTTCAACTTTTTTTTTATTTTCATGATCTTTACTATATTTAAACTCAAGGCTCCTTTGTTGTTTTCCTTTAAGATCGTGAGACTAATCACTGTAAAAAGAATTTTATGTCACCACATACTGTAATCTCATGGTTTTCTTTATTGCATGCTTCAGATGACAAATCCTGCTTCCTTGCTAAGTGCTGAGCATCACATTAGGAGTATCAGCAACATCAAATGCTGCTAATCTGATAATCTAAAATGAATAACCAAACAATACAAACAGTGCTAAACAATGGCACATCTAATGATTTCAGCCAACACTCATCAACTTGGACATACTGAGTCACCAATATTGCCAGATGATGAATGGGAATTGAAACCTCAGTGCAAGAGCCATGCTGAATGGAGGTGAACCACAGCAATTGAGTACAAAAGATAAAGGGTACCCTCCTCCCACCACCCCAGCAGGGATAGAGTCCCTCTTGTCCTCACCAACCACCCCACCAGCATCCGCATTCAGCACATAATTCTCCATAACTTCCGCCATCTCCAGTGGGATCTCACCACCAAGCAAATCTTTCCCTCCCCTGCACTTTCTGCTTTGCAGAGGGATCGCTCCCTACTTGACTCCCTTGTCTATTTGTCCTTCCCCACTGATCTCCCTCCTGGCACTTATCCTTGCTACACCTGCCCCTACACCTTCTCTCCCACTACCATTCAGGGCCCTAAACAGTCCTTCCAACTGAGTCTTTTGGGGCCATCTACTGTATCAGGTGGTCCTGCTATAGCCTCTTGTATATCAGTGACACCTGGCATAGATTAGGAGACCCCTTCGCCCAGCACCTATGTTCTGCAGAAAAAGCAGGATCTCTCAGTGGTTACCCATTTTAATTCCACTTCCCATTTCCATTCCCATTCCGTTATGTCTATCCATAGTCTCCTCTACTGTCGTGATAAGTCCAAACTCAGGTTGGAGAAGAAACACATTATATTCTGTCTCGGAAGCCTCCAACCTGATGGCATAAACATCGATTTCTTGAACTTCCGGTAATGGCCCCTCCCCCTCTCCTTCGCCCGTCCCCATCCCCTTTTCCCTCTCTCACCTTATCCCCTTGCCTGCCCATCGCTTCCCTCTGGTTCTTCTCCCCTCTTTTCTTTCTTCCATGGTCTTCTGTCCTCTCCTATTAGATTCTCCCTTCTCCACTCCTGTATCTCTTTCACCGATCAACTTCCCAGCTCTTTACTTCACTCCTCTCCTTCCCAGTTTCATCTATCACCTTGTGTTTCTTCCTCACCTCCCCCGACCTTTTAACTCTACTCCTCATCTTCTTTTCTCAAGTCCTGCTGAAGGGTCTTTGCCTGAAGTGTCGAGTGTACTTTTTCCATAGACACTGCCTGGCCTGCTGACTTCCTCCAGCATTTTGTGTGTGCTGCTTGGATTTCCAGCATCTGCAGATATTCTCTTGAAAGTGACTAAAAGCTGGTTGATCTGTGAGTAAATACAAATCAACTTCTTTGGTACCAGTTTCAATGAAATATTAAGGTTGAAATGCTGAAGATTATTTTATTCCAGCTGCATTATAGCTGGAGTCATTTGGGGAGCTCTATGCATTATCCCAAAAGGCATTATCCCAAACAAAATCCCCCAAACTTTCTGAAAAATAAGGAACTGACCTTTCGAAAGCACTACATTGCCCTTTTTCACTACGTACTGGAGTTGTGGGGAGGGAAGTTTTGGCCCAAGAATTCATGCCCTTTGCAAAATTAACTTTATTTTCCAGTTCACATTGAAAAAAAAGTGACAGAATGAAGCCACAAAGATTATCTATTTTAAAAGGGAGATATAAAAACCAGGTAAATTATTTTGACAAAATTCAATGAGTTTCAACTGAAGTTCGTGAAACTTACTGACCTTGTCTGTCATTGATTTCCCTTAAGACTCAAGGTGAGATCCTCCAATACAATGTATTTAGCAAGCTAACAATCTACAGTAATATTTATTGTGAATTTGACCTTGTATAGTTTTAATCCATTCAATTTGACAAATCAGTGTCTAATTCATGGACTCATTTTGTCAAAACTAACATGCATTCCAAGCACTTAATATTCTGAGTAATGTTAACCACAGAACATAGTGAATTTGGTCTGAATATACCTCATTGTCACCCTATATAAGAACAAAGGGGACAGAGGCGACTGTAACAATTACAGGGGAATCTCCTTCCTGAGCATCGTTGGGAAGGTCTTCACCCACGTGGTCCTGAACAGACTGCAGAAAATAGCCGAAAGGGTATATCCCGAGTCTCAGTGCAGTTTCAGGTCAGAACGCTCCACAATCGACATGATCTTCTCCCTTCGACAGCTACAATAGAAATGCAGAGAGAAAAGACAACCACTCTATGTCGCTTTCATTGACCTCACGAAGGCCTTCGACCTTGTGAGCAGAGACGGCCTGTTCAAAATCCTCGCCGGGATTGGTTCCCCAAGGCTCCTCAGGATAGTTCAGTCATCCCACAGAGACACGAAGGGTGACGTTCAGTTCGACGGCTCTTCTTCGGAAGCCTTCAACATCCGCAGCTGTGTGAAGCAGGGCTGTGTGCTTGCCCCACCCTGTTCGGCACCTTCGCAGTCATGCTGCAGCATGCTTTTGGAACATCAACTGATGGTGTCTACCTCCACACCAGATCAGACGGGAGGTTGTTCAGTCTGTCCCGGCTGAGGGCGAAAACCAAGGTTCGTGAAGAACTCATCAGGGACATGTTGTTTGCAAATGACGTGGTACTGCAACACACTCTGAAGAGCAACTGCAATGCCTCATGGACAGCTCCTCAAGAGCCTGTCAGGGCTTCAGCTTGACCATCAGCCTGAAGAAGACCAACATGTTGGGCCAAGGTGTTGAGCACCCAACTGCCATTACCATCAACAACTACGAGCTGGAGTTAGTTAATGAGTTTACATACCTTGGCTCCACCATCACAGGCAGTCTCTCCCTAGACCCCGAGATCAACAGACGGATCGGACGAGCAGCCTCAACATTTGCTGGGCTGACAAAGAGAGTCTGGGAGAACAGAAAAGTGACGACGCACACCAAGGTTGCAGTCTACAGGGCCTGCGTCCTCAGCACACTGCCTCTACCCCAGACAAGAGCGGCATCTCAACGCCTTTCACCTTCACAGCCTGAGACGCATGCTAGACATCAAGCAGATTGACTTAGTCACCAACAATGAGGTCCTGGTCTGTGCCCAGATACCCAGCCTCTTCACCCTGCTCCAACAATGCTGTCTCCACTGGCTGGGCCACGTACACCACACGTCAGACAGGAGGATCCTGAAAGACCTGCTGTACGGAGAACTGGCCTCCAGCATGAGAGCACAAGGGCCACCCCATCTTCGTTTCAAAGATGTCTGCAAGAGAGACACGAAGTCACTGAACTTCGAGAGGTGGGAGAACATCGCAAACGATTGCTCTTGCTGGAGGCTGGAACTACACAGAGGTCTAAAAAGAGGAGAAGAGAAGCTGAGGCTTGCTGCTGAAGAAAAGTGCACTTGCCGGAAAAACAGCACTAAAACCACACTGGATGACAGCGCCTTCAAGTGCAGTCGCTGCAGCCGGGAGTGTCACTCCCATGTGGGCCTCTGCAGCCACCACAGACGCTGCTCTACCAACACAGACTGAAGCAAGACTTTCCAGGCGCAGATCCATGGTCTCGCGAGACTAATGGTTGCCACCACATACCTCAAAGATTAAATTCAGGTCAGGAGCAACTTGCCTTTAGTGTTAAGTGGACCAGAGCTAAACCACAAATTTTGAAAAAATAGTCACTGTATTCCACAATTGCTTTTTGACTCTTCTCAAACAGAATCTTTGTGCTGTGATTATGGATTGGATCCAATGTCTATTTTCAAGATAATTATGTACTTTCCTGCAATACATACATTCATGATATCTTGGCAATGCTTGTAGATTCAGCACATGGTATGCTTTCCTAATTGCTCTTTAATTGAAGAGTTTGCTATGCTACTTCAGAGACTTGTTAAAAGTCAGGCACATTAGAGTTTAATGTGTGATGGTAGTGACATATAGACCGGACCAGATGGTGACAATCAGTTTCCATCCATTTTGAACCAGATGAATTTCATAGTTACTATTGCTCATACATGCTTCTGATTATTTTATTATCTAATTATTTTAATTAATAAAACAAATTTAAATTCCCCAGCTGTTGCAACAGGATTTGAACTCATAACCTCAGATCATTAGTCCTAAGCAATAACATAACCACCATGCCACAACACGCTATAGACTATTGAAGTCAAAGGAACTGAATTTTAAAAGCATTGTATAACATGAAGCCACAACCATGTTGCATTTTAGCATAACAAACAAGGATTAATTTTTAACACAAAGCCTTTTTATTATTTTGGAGAGTACTTTATTAATTAGAAGGGGGTACATAATTCATGACTGTTGGTGCTTTGTTGCTCTGTTGGTGCAGACTTGTGATTGTTTAATTATTCAGCACAGAGGCACGGTAGAAAGGTTATTCACTAAAGACTACGAAATTGGAATGTGACCATTAGACAGTCCAGAATTGGAAGGGTGCCCACAGATATTTAATTTGGTCCAGTGGTATTGGTGATGATTCTTGGACTGATTTACTGAGTGTCATTTAGTCTCAGCTCGCAGGGAAGAAAAATGAGTCTGAAAGAAACCTCAAAATAGAGATACAAGAGATTCTGCAAACACTGGAAATCCTGAGTAACACACACAAAATGCTAGGTGGGGGTGGGGGAAGTTCTCTGCAGATCTATGGATAGAATTGAACAGACATCAGTTCAGGCCAAGGCCCTTCATCAGGTGTTAATGAGGAGCCTTTGTCCAAAATGTTGACTCTTTCCCTTCATAGATGCTGCATGACAAGCTGATTATTTTATTATTTAACAAAATCACTTTGTGTGTTATACTCTGAAAGAAACCAGTGAGTAACTTTATTGCACATATTTATAAATTCACAATTTAATGAATTGAACCTATAAATTTAACATTATTTTTATATAAGTTATATATTGAGGCTGCAACAACATTCAGTCAAGCTAAGCTAATCAACAGTAATGTATATCCAGACAATAAACCAGATTAAACATTCATACCCATGCAGAACATTTCAAAACTGAGTGTTATTGAACAAAAATGCATTTCTCAAAATTCAAAATAGTATTTAAGTCAAGAATTTATTTCAGGATTTTACTTCATCTCTGGAGTTGACATTGTTGAGTCTTTGGAGGACAATGTGTTGTCATGATAAGGTATCAATTTAAGATGTGGAAATCAAAAGGAAAAAACCACCGCAGATGATGGAAACATGAGATTAAAAATACAACAAAAAATACTCAAAACACTAAGTAGGTAAGATGGCAAATCATAAATCCAGGTGATTCTGCACCTGCTGGAAATCCAGAGTAACACACACAAAATGCTGGTGTGTGTCAGGCAGTATCTATGGCAAGGAATAAACAGTCAAAAATCAGGCTGAGACCCCTCTTCAGGCCTGAAAAGGAAAGGGGAAGAAGCCAGGATAAGAAGATGGAGGAAGATAGGGAGATAGGTGAAGCCAGGTGGTTGGGGATGGGGAATGAAGTGGGAAGCTGAGAGGTGGAAGAGGTAAAGGGTTGAAGAAGAAAGAATGATAGGAGTGGAGAATGTATTATGGAGAAAGGGAAGGAGGAGGCAACAGGCAGGTGAGGAGAAGAGAAAGGTAAGAGGAGAGCCAGAGTGGGAAATGGTAGAAGAGGGAAGGCAGAGCGGAAAAAAAGTACTGGAAGTTTGAAAAATCAATAATTGTGCCATCAGGTTGGAGGCTACCCAGACGTAATATGAGGCTTTGCTCCTCTAACGTGAGAGTGGCCTTATTATGGCAGTACAGGAGGCCATGAACCAACATGTTGGAATGTGAGTGTGGGATTGGAATTAAAATGGTTGGCCACCAGGAAATCGTGCTTATTGCAGATGGAGCAAAGGTGCTATCAAAGTGGTCCCCCAATTTGCAGTATGTTGGGTCTCACCAGGAGATGCATTGGGAGCACCAAAGACAGTAGACAACCCTGACCCTCACCTGGATGGACTTTATGGGGCCTGAGTGAAGGTGAAGGTGGAGATCAATGAGCAGGTGGAATACTTCTTCCACTTGGAATAAGTGCCAGGAGGGAGATTAGTGGGGTGGAAGAATGGACAAGGGAATCAGGGAGAGAGTGATCCCTAACAAAAGCAGAGAGTGGGGTGGCGGGCTGGGAGGTAGTTAAGGTGAAGTTTAAAGTGATAAGGTAGCATTGTGGAAAGAGAAACAGAGTTAATCTTTCAGGTCAAAGACGTTTCACCAGAACTGGAAAAAGAGAGAGAAGGTGGCAGTAGAATAGTTAAGTTGAGGTCAGGTTAAGTGTATTAAAGGCAGCATTTAGAGGGTGATTACACTTTTTTGTCTGTGTTATATGTAACTAGTAGCAGGATTTTTAAAAAATATATCCAGCAAGTCAGATGGTACTAACAGAGAGAAAAGTACTGAGTTAATATCACAAATGGATGACTTATAGCTAAAACGGCCAGCTCTAATACATTCATAGATTTGGATTTAGTTCATGATTAAAGTATTATTCTTATTTCACCTTTGTATTTTGATGGTGCTAAAATTACTCTGAAATTATCAATATCCCAGTAGGAACATCCCAATATCCCAGTCATATGGTATAAAAGCAGGACTTTGGCCGACTAAGGCCCATTGACCCTCAAGACCCATTCACACTATTTTCACAGTATTCTCATTTAATTCATTTCACTTTCATAACAACTCCTTACAGGTGATAGCACTAAGCAATTTACAGAGGCCATTTAACCTTCCATCCCATATGCCTATAGGAAATAGGAAGAAGGAAGCTGGAGCAAACAGGGAAAACTTGCAAAGTGCATGCAGTTAGATAGCAGCTGTGCTGGCTTTGCCATTCCTGGAATAGATTCGGGAAGTTAAGTCTGTAACAGATGTAATTCAGCCTCCCAACTCACCTGATAAAGCAAGTTCTTTATCTTGCTGACAAATGAACTGCAAATTCCTAACATTATAGAAGCTAATAAATGCTTGGCGAGTCAGTAGCTGGCACAAAGGAGCACAATGGCAAGGTATGAAAGGGTTCAGCCAAGAATCAGGTCTGGTATTGTACAGTATAACCGATGAAAAATGAAGCATTTGATTAATTGCTCCTGGGTATACTTTTTCCAGCGGCCAACTCGCAGCGATAAATAAAATACAACAAGAGAGAAACAGCTACAGATCCCCTTACTCCAGATTGTTAATCAATATTATGCACAGTTTTGAAGTTTACAATTTGGACTACACATGGGACTTCCAATCATTTTAAATACAGTAACAAGTAGTAGTAATGCAAGAATCATATTACAATTTACTGTTTGTTAATTTAGTATTAAATCTCTGACTGAGGATTTAATTTTTCTGATGAACAGAATTATTTGAAAATGGAGCTGTGATATATCCCGGATTAATTTTTCAAAAGGGAATTATTCATAATTTATGTACACAGACCTTTGAAGGTAGCATTATAAGTTTAGAAGTCTGTTGGCTTTTGGGACTCTTGGCTTTAATAATACAGGAATAGAAAACAAAAGCTAGGAAGTCATGCTAAATCTTCTTAATGCAAAATTGGAATATTGTGCTCAAAGCCAAACTGTTGGGAGTCAGGTTCAGCAAGGTATTCAGGTGAAATGCATTAGGGTTAGCATCGCGAGTATTACAGCTTGGGGCATTCTGGAGTTCAGAGTTCAATTCCGATGCTATCTGAAAGGTGTTTGTCCATTCTCCATGACAATGTGGGTTTCCTCCTGGTGTTCTGGTTTCTTCTCGCGGTCAAAAGATGTAAAGGTTGGTAGGTTAATTGGTCATTGTAAATTTTCCTGCGATTAGGCTATTGTTAAATAGGTGGGTTGCTGGGAGGTGTGTCATGTTGGTGAGAAGGACTTGTTCCACGCTGTATATCCAAATAATCAAATAAACAAACAAACAAAGAAATACATACATAGACAAAATGATAAATAAATAGATAGACAAATAAATAAATAAATGGCATTTTGGCCTCTCTTGCGAGGGATTTGGAATTTGAAAAATTGTTACAATAGCAAAGAATATTGATGAGGCAACATCTGAACTACCCTGTACAGTTCAGGTCACCTTATTTATAAACCAGTTTGGGAGGCAGTCCAGCGAGATTCATGAGATCAATTCCTGGGATGGCAGGATAGTACTACCACAAAGAGTCAAAAATTCTAGATCTGTTTCCTTTGGAGTTTAGGAGAATGGTACTTTTATAGAAGCATGTAAAATCATCAATGGGATGATAGGATAAACACGCAAATGTTTTCAATCTTTGAATCATGGTTGGAACATAAAAGGTGGACCTTTAAAATAAAGGTGCCAATACATTCTGATTTGCAGAGGCTGGAGAAACTCTAAAATCCTCTGCACTAGGGATCACCAGAGGTAGTTCAAGAAGAGTTAGATTATTTTAAAGGATCATGGAATTAAAAGCCTTTGAGAACAAGCGTAGAAGAAAATTTGATATCTGGAGCAGATCAGTCATGATCCTATTGAGCTGTGGAGCTGGCCTGAGCCCGGTGACCTACTCTGTTGCTATTTTCTTGTGCTTCAATTTATTAACCACATTTCAAGATATCAAGGTTTAGGACTGCGTGCAGAAGCAATTCATAGAACGGCACCAGGGATGAAGGATTTGTTATGTGAAGACACTGGAGAAAATGAGGATTGTTAACCTTATAGCAGAAACATGAAGATACATTTGGTAAGTTTTACACTCCAATGGTTTCATGTGTAAAACAGTAAAAAAATCAACTATTTCCAGTGTACGCAAGTTTATTAACCTAAGGAGATAGATTTAAAGCGATTAGCAAAAGTAGCAAGTTTTCGCATGACAGATCAGGAAGGTAGGATTAATTAGATGGAACTGTCAAAGAGTTGGAAAAAACATATTTGGCAAAATACCCTCCTTTCATGCCAAACCATTATATGATTTTAAAATTCTATCAGGAAAAAGTAGTAGTGATTCAAAGAGTAATTTTTTCTCTGTTACATTCTATTAATGGAATTAAATAATTACTTTGATTTTATCGTTATCTTCCATAGAATTCTGCAAACTCATTTAAAAAAGGAATGCTCTTTAAAGTTCTTGTTTAAACTAAACAGCTGGTTAATAAGCTTGAAGAAATATCAAATCCCACCTTTTAACAAATGCAATAAATTCCACAAAGCAAATAACTTCTTTCAATACAGTAATAAATAATGTGCATTAATTTTTGCAACACACATCAAAGTTGCTGGTGAACGCAGCAGACCAGGCAGCATCTCTAGGAAGAGGTACGGTCGACGTTTCGGGCCGAGACCCTTCTACCTGACGAAGGGCCTGCTGCATTCACCAGCAACTTTTATGTGTGTTGCTTGAAATTCCAGCATCTGCAGATTTCCTCGTGATTGCATCAATTTTTGTACAGCTTTTGTACAGTAATTTAGTTGATACCCATCTACTTCTTAATTTTTCTATTGTTAATCTGTACAATGGATAACAGCAACTGTTTTAAGCAATATTGATTGTGCATCTTGTTCTTCTAACTTCACTTTATTCATTAACCGATGTAATGCTAATTCATAATGAACCAAAGATCCTTCAGGAAGTATCTTATTCAGCCATTAATAGTTTCAGCCTAATAGATCCTTCTTTAGCTCTCTGAAAACATCTGATGAGATTGTTAAAAAAGTATACTGGGATCCAATTTGCAAGCCTTCATCTCCACAACTATGCAGTAGTTTTTGAGATAATTTCTGCTGAATTAAAGATTTTCATTGGTCATTGTATATACAGTGTTTCTCCTTCAATCTAAATGTTATTCAATTCCATTTACATTACCTTCAGTTCTGAATTATCAAAATCAGAATATATAAACAGCTGTGATTTACTTAGGAGATCCACCATTGTTGTAGGTTAGATACCTTTAGACTGAATGTAATAATACTTGAAAAATCAGTGAGATATTTCAAACTTCATATTTTTAAATTTGTAATTCAACTGGATATGTGGAATTATTAAAAACACAAGGCTGTCTGAATTTGCAGATCATAGATAAGATCGAATTTACAAAACTACATTATTAATTTGACTTCTATTTATTCAGCATTCAAGTAAAAAAACAGCAGAAAGAAAATAAATATGAAGTTATTTAAAAAAATCAGAATTTTCCATCAAAAGAGATTTCCATTTGTGTCATATCCTCTTTTACATTGTTCTGGCATGTGAGCTACTTCAATGAATTTGTACTGATTGTCAGTAAAAGGAGGAATGTGGACCATGTACAGTATTTTTCTTTATGCCGTTTCCTTTGTGCTAATCTTCCTTAAAATACTGCAGGGCAAATATGGAGAGTGGCACCAACAGTGAGAACAGCATAGGCACAAATCCCACCCCATTAAACCAGCTGTCATACCAGAACTTGTAAATATGTATTAATGTTCAGTGCACTTTCAATCTGTAAAGACTAAAACTGTCAACATCACCTCCCTAATCTGTCTTGGGTGTGCCAAGAACTCAATTAGACCACAGCACTTTGTTATTTACCAGGCCACCACGTCAGCTTTATGACATATACCAGTGATATTAAACCCGATTCTAATCCTGACTGCTCCCTAATTCAAATCCAAAGATTATTTCAGGAGTTGCTGCTCCTTGCTAAATGGCTTGAAGTTGAATGCATGACGTAGCATTTATTTTGAGGGTCTGTCTTCAGAAGTCTCACCTATGATTGTAACATTTCACTTACTTCTGTGATGTCATTAATGAATAAAGAGCTCAAAATTACAATATTTGGTGTTAATTGTGGAAGTTGTATAAAGAAGAAGTTCATCACTTCCATTGTTCACAGAGAAGCAGCATTGTTTCCCTTCCTGATGCCTGGACATTGTTAGTTCAAAGCTACAAACTCAATTGATCTCTTGCAAGTTCTCACAGCTGCTGGCTTTTAGTCTAGCAGGTATGATCTTACAAGGACACACAGCAACAAGCAACATTTGCCATAGGGTAATCAGCTGGATTTGAGGAAACTGTGAGCAAGTGCCTGTAGAAACCACTTACTATATGCATGGAGTCTGTGGTAATCCTACTGATCCACATGGGGACACTGCTGGAGGTTCCAGGGAATTCTCTGTAAAGATGAGAATGCAAGCTAAGAATGCTCATTACCTCCCTCTGGTTCCCCTCCTTTCCTTTATTCCTATGGTCCATTGCTCTCTCCTATTAAATTTATTTTTATTCGGTCCTTTGTATCTTCCATCCATCATCTCCTAGGTTTTTGCATCATCCCCTCTTCCCGCACCCACCCACCTTCCCCCTCACCTGGCCTCACCTATCACCTGCTAGGTTGCACTCTTTCCCCCTTCCTAACCAGTCCCAGTGAAGGGTCTCAGCCTGAAATACTGTTCTGTTTATTTCCCTCCATAGATCCTGCCTGACTTGCTGCATTTCTCCAGTATTTTTTGTATGTTCCTATGCATGCTCTACCTACCTCTGTGGGCTGCAGGGGTAAAGAAATAGATCGTCTTCTCATCTAGAGTAAAGGGATCATGAGATGTGGGAGCAATCAGCAGAAGCAGCCTGGAGTTATCTTCAGGCTAGGAAGCTGAAAGTGCCTGCTATGCAAATTCAAGACCTAGCTACTACGTCTGTTTAGTTAAAATCAGTCAGTTTAATATCAGCAATTTAAATGTACAACAAAGAATAAGACAGAAATTCAGCAAGATAAATATTACGGAATTGCTCCTGGAGAAGAGTATTCTGTTAAACATCTTCAGGAAGGTGCTAGTTGGTGTATGTTGCTCCATAATGATTAATAGTGTGAATCATAGTGGGACCTCAGTTCTTCCTATTAATACATTGCTACCTCTTTGGTTCCAAGTTCTTATTGACTCAGGTCAGGTAATTATGGAGGCATATCTGGTGTCTCTTGATTTTCTATGAATACTCTGTATAGAGATACTTATGACTTGGTTATAACAAATATTTAATTTTTAAATTGATCTATCAAGTTCAAGTTTAATTGTACTTCAACCATACATGAATACCCATGAATACCGTCAAGCGACACTGTGCTACTCTGGGGCCAAGGTGTGAAACAGTCACACACAGCACAAGGCACATATCGCACTTATAAGATATCAGTAACATACAGTCACACAAAAAGCATGTAGTCCAAGACCCTGATCATCAAATGCCATCACTTCAGAGGAATTGTCAAAGTATATCAAACTCAGTTGCAAATAGCAATCCACATGGAAGGGATGGAATACTATCAAACTATGAATATGAATGAAAATGCAAATAAAATCAGATTCTGTTCTATCAATTTAAATTTGTCTTTGATAATTATTGTTGAGATTAATTAATTACATAACTATTTGCAAAACCAAAATAGCCCTAATATCAAACTGCATTTCATGCAGAATGTAATTAACCAATTTCCCCCGGGAGCAATAAAGTATGACTATTACTATGACTAATCATGCAGCTGCAAAGTATGGTTAGGTATTGACCACTTAGTTTTTTGTTTCATTTAGCTTATATAGTTCAGCAATTTTAAAAAAAACAGCCTATTTTGTTTGAAAGGGCAATGGCTTAATTAGAAATCATGTTATTGGTCCTGTTTAATTGGGATTGACTTCTAATGGAAGATGAACCCATGGAGACATGCTTGGAATGTACATTAGGATCTCTTACAATGTGTTTTAAAGTTGCAAAAACAGTCAATGTATCAGCAACCCCAGACAGTTGTGAAACAATGACAGAAAATGCTGGAAGCACTTAGGAAGCCATGCATATCCTTAGGGAGGAAAACAGGGTCAATACTTCAAAGTCAAGTCCTTCTGAGCGTCCTAGACGTAAAACTTCAACTGTTTCTCCCCCACAACGTGCTTCCTGCATTTTGTTTCAGATTTTGAATATCTGCTTCTTTTTGCTCCAACAATAACTGGTCTGATGTTAACATTTATGGCAGGATATAATCCCGCAATAAAATCTTTAAATTTGGAAGTTTTGAGAGTGCCCCTTATACTCTGGAAATCACATTTCAAAAGTAAGGAGTTGCAATTGGCAAATCAGCAATATTAAAAGCTGACTGACCTTACAATTCATTTAGAACATTCACCACAACTACGCTCCAGCCTATTGGTTTCCCTTAAGTGATGCTACTTTGATTATAAATCCTTGTTACTGATACACTTCAACTGAACTGTGGAGATAATTTCCAGCTGACTTCTAATTCACCTCAGCACTATAACCAGTGGATGCAATTATCTGCTTTTCCGTGGGGAGTACTTGAGATGAGGACTTAAAGAGACAATCCATGTAACCACCCAAACAGCATAACCTTGCTCCAGCCAATTCACAAGCAACACAATGGGAGTTCTGCTAATGTTTTCAATACATCAGTTAACATTAGTTGACGGGGCCTTGAAATGCTGTAACCAAAATCATTGAGCTCTAAATTTAATTTCCAGTTCAAGTTTAAGTTCAACTTTAATTGTCACTCAACCATTAAATAACATCCATGAATACAGCCAAGCGAAACAGCATTGCCTTGGGGCCAAGGTGCAAAACACAGTACCAACCATCATACAGCACAAAGCACATGCAGTGTAGCACACATAAGGTAGCAAGCACAAATAAGGTGTCAGTAAAATATAGTCACACAAAAAATCTAGTCCAAGACCCTGAGTCCATGAATGCTGCAGAAGTCTGCAGTCGAACACACAATGGCTTGTCTTCTGTTAAGTGAACACAGGGGGCAGCACCGACTCCAGGTTGCATGCCGTGCCACACTGCCTTCAGCACTCTGGTGGAATGCACCAACTTCAACACGTCTCTGCTGTGTGGCTGTATGCAATCAACACCACAGCTTGATGCCTAGTCCTTGCTACACCCAAGGCCACACAGCTCCTCCACTGTCCACCCCTGCTGTCTGCCAAAAAAAATCAATGAATTGGACTTGCAGCGTTCCGCATTAACAGTGTCCAAAATGGGCAATCACAAGAAAAGTGAGTGACTAAGACGATCACTCGCTGCTAGAGTGCACACCTCCTTCATGCACCAACTCCTCCGATGCCTCTGACGCGGGCAGCAGCGTGATTTGCACTGTGCATTTCCTTCAGTTTCTCCATCAATGAACAACTTACTGATGGGGAGGACCTGCCGTACCAAAGTTCTCAATGTCCAGCAGGGTCTCGTGATTGTAAAAACATACATTTAAAAAAGAGATATTAACTCGTTTGGTTGACCCTGTAGAAGCCACTGCAAACCAAGTGTGCTGCCATTTTACCATCCGCTACAGGCTATCCTATACACTACAGATTATTTGGCTGCGGTTATTGAAATTCAGTGTCATTGGAAATTACATGCAATGTAAAAGTGACTGTCAAAGCAGAATCATCCTTTTTTTTCCTCCACAGCCCAAGGTAAAACAAATCCTCATCAATTTATAAATTCTCAGAATTAAATTCTGTGCCAAATTCGTCAAACGGGAAAAAGCGCTAAGCAACATCAACATATAATTGCCTTTACTTCATTAATGGATTCAATGCACCATATGCTGGACATTAATGTTTAAAGCAAAAATGCTCAATGTACCAAGGAACTAGGGACTTCCTTAGAAAAAGTCAAGAACATTTGAAATTTGAAATAAAAGCAAAGAGTACCACTCAAAACATTAATCTGCACTTTTACTTCCATTGATTTAATACCTTGTATTTAAATAATTTCTATACCGGTGCTTGCAAAATAAGTAATCATTGGATTCATTTATAGTGCTATACCAATCTACTCAGGGCATTAAAATGCTTTTTTGCCACCCTGTTATGTCCCCATATTATTTAGGACTATGCAAAGTTCCAAATAAAATATGGCAATTTCTCACCTCATCTTAAGTGACAACAGGTTGTTTACATGCACCATTCTTAATTTACAATCCCATTGGAATGTTTCTTAACATGCCTCTGTTTTCCTATTACATACTTCAGCATTGCAGGTTTTCCTGCTGGTATCCGTAAAGTTTGGTACATAATATGTATATTTGGAAAAAAAAACACAATTTTTATACTTAATCTCATTCAGCAACAACTAAGTCTGGTATTTTATAACATTGATTTTATCTTAAAATGCCATTCTCAGTGCTGGATTTTTTGTTATGACATTGAAATTTAAACCACACAGCTCAAAATTTGACACCTGCCTTCAGATTACACTGCAACAGGATGTTGGAATTTTGTTCCTCTATGAGTGCATCTCGAAATCATTCCAGAAAGAGGAGAGGTCCACTAATGGATTGGCATGAATGATCATTATTATGCATTACTGTCCATGCTGAGCTTGGTTTCTAGAAATTATATATTTATATAATTAATTAGACAGAAGGTTAGAGCTGACAAGGTGATCACGCAAATCTACTCTCCGACTCAGATCTGTGACCGGTGGTTTGATGTTTGTGCTGCGAAGGGCATATTTGTTCTGCTCATAGATTTTCAGAGGCTCAGGGGTGGATGGAAGATGTTCTATGAGGCCATTGCTTTTCCGTCTGGATCTGGGCTTGATGATCACATTTATAATTTCCTTTATTTATTTTCACAGATCTTGCAAAGTTACTTCGAACAGATTGCTTTGGTTGGTTTAACACAATCACCTGCAGGAACAGCACCATCCATTTCTATCCGCATTTCGCCTTGATGTTCTGGCAGGAACCCCACCGCGACCAGAATATTATTTATTTTAAGAGGAATGGGACAATATTTTCAAGGATCTCTGACACTCAGAATGTTCTAAACTACTGACACAAATACTGTACAAAAATTTGACTCAACTTGACCAGCTTGTGTGAATAGCCATTATTAAACCAAAAACAGTAACACAACCACTAATAAAAAACTACTGCAGATTAAAAGAGCGTTCAATGAAAGTTAGGGCTTGTTAACAAACTGTTCACTTGCAATAAACTGATACAAATAGGTAAAAATCAATTTTTTAAGCTGATTAAAATAAGATTCATTGGTACTTTCATATTACAGCAATTGGGGTTAAAGGTAGACTAGTGTTTTCTGCATTTTTAAGTTAATAAACTTCATATATCCAGCTAGTATACATAGTGCATGGATTGTAGTTATTTAAATACTTTGCAAGAAAGTTATGTACGTAACTGAATCAGATGGATCATGATATTGATGGGCCAGATGGTATTATTGACCATAATTTTCATTTCTGAGCTCTTATGTTCTCCTTAGGGTTCCCTCTGCCGCAGAAGTAAGCAAGGTATAAA
This sequence comes from Mobula hypostoma, assembly GCF_963921235.1. Classification (NCBI taxonomy): domain Eukaryota; kingdom Metazoa; phylum Chordata; class Chondrichthyes; order Myliobatiformes; family Myliobatidae; genus Mobula; species Mobula hypostoma. Next base: position 71,677,074 of record NC_086106.1, read on the forward strand.
TGTATATACTTAGAAGGATATCAATAAATGCCATACTCAAAATTCCCACTGTGCATTAGTGAATTTGACATATCTGAAACTAGAAATGTGCTGTCGTTCAGCAGCCCATACTTTTTAATGGACATTTTCCCTAATGACGCCGGAAAGAGGTTTCAGCAAAATCATTCATTTTAAACACTACTGCAGCAGACAATTTTCTGCAATTGAGGCTTCATTGGCTCGACCTTGGTGACCAAACATTGTGTAGAAGACAGCAGATAAACACTTGGGCTAACAGTTTTCATCTCAAATGTAACTGCCATTGCTTCACCTGGGTACAGGTATTATCTATCATTACAACACTCCAATGTGTGGGAAATTCAGTTACGTCTCTCGAAGGCTAACTTAAACTGTGCAGTTCAATTTTCATCCTATCATTTCAGCTGAGTAGAAAATCCGACAATTTATTACAGACCCCGGCAAGATAATGACCTAGTTGCAAGGAAGCGATGATAAAGCTTAAGTTCATGAGCTGCTCCTCCGTTTTGCAAACTCAAGGATGTCAGGTCCATTCTATCACCTCCTACAGAATGCAGCTTTCTTTTCTGTGACTTAACCCCTTCTAGAACCAAAGTCAGAACTTCACATTATAGCTGATGAAGTAGTGAATTGACATGTATTTTGCCTAGAGTTACAATAATATTTACAATTTCTCTTAGTTTTTTTCAGAATCACTGAATTTCCTCATCTAGGATAATACAGAACAAGGGGGGACTTCTATGTTTGCTAATTATTTACGAATAGCATTCGTCCCACTTTATTGGTCAAGAATAGAAATGCTTCCTGGCATTGTTGTAAAAGATTGTTGACACACTTTACATACAAATTGAAAGACAATCAGTTTTCAAAGTTTTGCTTTTGGGGAATAACAAGTAGATGGAGAGAGATTACCCGATCGACTCTGCAGCAACACATTAGAATTGGATTGACAAGGATATGATCAGGATTTCAAGTAAGCCTTTAGTTTATTTCTTGAACTCGATGAAACAAGCCTTGTAATTAGCGGCGTGGTGGTGTAGTGGTTAGCACAATGCGTTACAGTACAGGTGACCCGGGTTCAATTCCTGCCACTGCCTGTAAGGAGTTCTTGTGACCACGTGTGTTTTCTCTGGGTGCTCCTGTCTCCTCCCACAGTCCAAAGACCTATCGGTTGGTTGGTTAACTGTAAACTGTCCCATAATTAGTTGAGGATTAAATTGGGGGATTGTCGTGCGGCGTGGTATGTCGGAGGAAACCAGAGCACTTGGGAGAAACCCACGTGGTCACGGGGAGAAGGTACCAATTCTTTACAGACAGCGGCGGGAAAGGTAACAAGCTTGGCAAGATAAGTATTCCTACCACAGGTGATGGTGAGATTTGGTAGAATCTTGGAGAGAAACAAATGGGTAAATTACTTAAGGAAGACTTATCTGATATGTGTTCCAACCTCTGGTTTAGGAGCCCTACAGGAAGGTTGTTCATAATTTTTACATGAGTTGGTCTTGAAAGCTCACTGAAGATCTGCTACAGGATTTTTGGACCACTGAACATATCTAGAATATTCCATGTTACTTATCACATGTGCAGAGGAACCAAGAATGAAAGCCACAGATTTAGTCATCCATGATACATTTCCATTTTAATTAATATTATATTTTTCATACAAATGCAAACACATGCCAAAAGTGACATTATGTCAGTCAAATTGCTAATCAAATCACTGACTTGAATGAATGTGCTACAAAATCATTGTTTTAATGCTGAGACTGTTTTTGTACACTTTAAACCTAAAGAAAGATTTCATTAAATTCCTTTTTGAAGAAGTACTGAAGCAAAGCCATGTCTCGGGGGGGGGGCGGGGTGTGAAATGAAATTTTTGTAGGGCTCCTCAACATTCCTAATGAGGACATGGGAAAAAGCCCAAGGTCCCACTACCAGTAACTGCAAAGTGGTTGTGCAATGGCAAAAGCAAGAATATTCCAAAGACTGAACAGAATGCTGCTGTTGCTGTTTATTAGCCAGATTCTCTCTCTCTCTCTCTCACACACACACACACACACACAGCTGATAGCGATGCAGGTGGATGCTTCCCTGGTGTCATGGATTCTTGATTCCCTGACTGGCAGACCACAGTACGTGTGTTTGCAACACTGTGTATCCGACAGAGTGATCAGCAGCACTGGGGCTCCACAGGGGACTGTCTTGTCTCCCTTTCTCTTCACCATTTACACCTCGGACTTCAACTACTGCACGGAGTCTTGTCATCTTCAGAAGTTTTCGGATGACTCTGCCATAGTTGGATGCATCAGCAAGGGAGATGAGGCTGAGTACAGGGCTACTGTAGGAAACTTTGTCACATGGTGTGAGCAGAATTATCTGCAGCTTAATGTGAAAAAGACTAAGGAGCTGGTGGTAGACCTGAGGAGAGCCAAGGTACCGGTGACCCCTGTTTCCATCTAGGTGGTCAGTGTGGACATGGTGGAGGATTACAAATACCTGGGGATACAAATTGACAATAAACTGGACTGGTCTAAGAACACTGAGGCTGTCTACAAGAAGGGTCAGAGCCGTCTCTATTTCCTGAGGAGACTGATGTCCTTTAACATCTGCCGGACAATGCTGAGGATGTTCTACGAGTCTGTGGTGGCCAGTGCGATCATGTTTGTTGTTGTGTGCTGGGGCAGCAGGCTGAGGGTAGCAGACACCAACAGAATCAACAAACTGATTCGTAAGGCCAGTGATGTTGTGGGGATGGAAATGAACTCTCTGACGGTGGTGTCTGAAAAGAGGATGCTGTCCAAGTTGCATGCCATCTTGGACAATGTCTCCTATCCACTACATAATGTACTGGTTGGGCACAGGAGTACATTCAACCAGAGACTCATTCCACTGAGATGCAACACAGAGCATCATAGGAAATCATTCCTTCCTGTGGCCATCAAACTTTACAACTCCTCCCTTGGAGGGTCAGACACCCTGAGACAATAGGCTGATCCTGGACTTACTTCCTGGCATAATTTACCTATTACTATTTAACTATTTATGGTTATATTACTATTTAATATTTATGGTGCAACTGTTACGAAAACCAATTTCCCCCGTGATCAATAAAGTATGACTATGACTATGACCACACACACACACACGATTGTTGATTGGTTGAGGTGCTCATTGTCCAGGCAATCTTTATTCCTTCAGGACAGGAGGCAGACAAAAATCTGAGAAAAGTAGAAGAATATTTGAAGACCAAATTACTCTGATATTTTCCTACTTTGCAACATTGACTACGCTTCAAAAACAACTTTCTGTGACTAGCTTTGGAATATCTGGAGGTATCTAACCTGCTGCATAAATGCAAGACTTCTATTGTTTTTCTCCCACATGACAAATTCCAAATATGATCAGAGAAATGTTCTTGGTTTTGTCTTTTTCTCTACCCTTTAATACCGTTAGTGAGTTCTTATTATATTTCTGTCACATTGCAGAATTGTCTTGCATAGATTAATAATTTTGAGTTTATTCCAGGGGATAAATATTTGTTTTATGCACAAAATCTTTCTAAAATTTTTTATATTGTTTATTCTTTGTGCTTCTGTAGACAAATACTGATTTCCCAAGTGAGTGTAGAGAAATGATGCAAGACTATTATATATGTTTGTAACAAGCGCTTAAAAGGGAAGAGAAAGACTTATTTGGATCAGATGCTGGAGTCTACTTGCAGTGTTGATGAAGAGAAAGACAACTCTCTTCCAACTGAATATGCAAGCACTGGGAGTATTGGAAATTTTGCAGTGGATCAGTAGAAGCCCACAGATTTGTTCAACACAATAATTGATCCTACGTATATTTCTAATACTTGCTGCATTTTGGTATTCCTGATTGACTTTCTTGATCCTCCTGCTCACAAAATGCAAAATAATAGTCCTGCTGTGGAAAAGATCCCACCACAGCATTTTGTTTGGTGGGCCAGTTGTAGAATAAATGTAAAAAGCTGCAATTTAAGCAGATTAGCTGAAACTCCCACTCAGGGCATAGGTGTACATCAAATCAGAATGGTTCTTACATCAGAATGGTATATAACTTGATTAATGTGCTTCTCCTGAATGCTTCAGGCTTATATCACTTTTAATGTCATTATAATGTAAATTTGAATAACGCAGCATGTGTTTCAAATATAGCGATAGTAGCCAACTTTATAAAAAGACAGAATGCAGCAGCACCAAGGAAGGGCCTTCCGTTCATTGTGCCAACATCAGCTTAGAAAGAGTTGTTCAAGTCATCTCATTCACCTTATTTTTTTTCCTCTAAAATCCTCAGAATTAATTTCTCCTTCAAATACTTATCCAATTTCTCTTTGAAATATACTTCCACCATTTTTGTGATGTTATTTCTGCTCGCAAATATTAAAAATAATGTCCATATCATCTCTGAGTCCTTAACTACTTTTAAACCGAATCCTCCGGTTACAGGCCATCCCTGAGTTAAGAATGCATGACTTACAGACTCCCATACATATGAGTGATGTATGTATATATGTTAATTCCTATAAACAGCAGTAACTTCTAATAATTGTTCTTTCTTATTATTCTACCATTCATAGAAACATAGAAACATAGAAAATAGGTGCAGGAGTAGGCCATTCGGCCCTTCGAGCCTGCACCGCCATTTATTATGATCATGGCTGATCATCCAACTCAGAACCCAGCCTTCCCTCCATACCCCCTGACCCCTGTAGCCACAAGGGCCATATCTAACTTCCTTTTAAACATAGCTAATGAACTGGCCTCAACAGTTTGCTGTGGCAGAGAATTCCACAGATTCACCACTCTCTGGGTGAAGAAGTTTTTCCTAACCTCGGTCCTAAAAGGCTTCCCCTCTATCCTCAAACTGTGACCCCTCGTTCTAGACCTCCCCAACATCGGGAACAATCTTCCTGCATCTAGCCTGTCCAATCCCTTTAGGATCTTATACGTTTCAATCAGATCCCCCCTCAATCTTCTAAATTCCAACGAGTACAAGCCCAGTTCATCCAGTCTTTCTTCATATGAAAGACCTGCCATCCCAGGAATCAATCTGGTGAACCTTCTTTGTACTCCCTCTATGGCAAAGATGTCTTTCCTCAGATTAGGGGACCAAAACTGCACACAATACTCCAGGTGTGGTCTCACCAAGGCCTTGTACAACTGCAGTAGTACCTCCCTGCTCCTGTACTCGAATCCTCTCGCTATAAATGCCAGCATACCGTTCGCCTTTTTCACCGCCTGCTGTACCTGCATGCCCACTTTCAATGACTGGTGTATAATGACACCCAGGTCTCGTTGCACCTCCCCTTTTCCTAATCGGCCACCATTCAGATAATAATCTGTTTTCCTATTTTTGCCACCAAAGTGGATAACTTCACATTTATCCACATTAAATTGCATCTGCCATGAGTTTGCCCACTCACCCACCCTATCCAAGTCACCCTGCATCCTCTTAGCATCCTCCTCACTGCTAACACTGCCACCCAGCTTCGTGTCATCCGCAAACTTGGAGATGCTGCATTTAATTCCCTCATCCAAGTCATTAATATATATTGTAAACAACTGGGGTCCCAGCACTGAGCCTTGCGGTACCCCACTAGTCACCGCCTGCCATTCTGAAAAGGTCCCGTTTATTCCCACTCTTTGCTTCCTGTCTGCTAACCAATTCTTTTGATGACATTCATTATAATACTTTTGTGGTATGGTTAAAATAGCAAGTGATTTTTGTGTAGTTTCTGACTTATGGACAAATTCAACTTATGAGAGGAAGATACCCTACAAGTTACGGACAGACTTACAGGGATATATCCCCAGCAGAGCCTGAAATGGGGGTGGGGAGGATCAGCACCCGACCCCAATGGGCAAGTGACTGGCAAATGAAATACAATGTTGGAAAATGCATGGTCATGCACTTTGGTAGTAGAAATAAATGTGCAGGTTATTTTCCAAACAGGGAGAAAATCCAAAAATCTAAGATGCAAGAGGTCTTCAGGGTCCTTGTGCAGAACCTAAAGGTTAACTTGCAGATAGAGTCAGTGCTGAAGAAGGCAAATGCAGTGTTAGCATTCATTTCAAGAGGACAAGAATGCAAGAGCAGGGATGTGATGCTGAGGCTTTATAAGGCACTGGTGAGGCCTCACCTTGAGTATTGTGAACAGTTTCGGGCTCCTCATCTAAGAAAAGATGTGCTGGCATTGGAGAAGGTTCTGAGGAGGTTCACATGGATGATTCTGAGAATGAAAGGTTTATCAAACGAGGAATGTTTCATAGCTCTGGGTCTGTACTTGCTGGAATTTAGAAGGATGCAGGAGGATCTCATTGGAACCTTTTGAATATCGAAAGACCTGGACAGAGTAGAAGTGGAAAGGATATCTCCCATGGTGGGGGAGTCTAGGACAAGAGGTCACAGCTTCGGGATAGAGGGGCATCCATTTAAAACAGAGATGCAGAGAAATTTCTTTAGCCATAGGGTGGTTAATTTGTGGAATTTATTTACAGATATTCCCAGGATTAACAGTAATCTTATTCATTTTAAGTTGCATATCTTGTTTAAATTGTCACGGGTTCCTGACTGAAATGTGACAGTACGTTCTTCTCTTTTTTCTACTATACTCAGCATGCATTAGCCTAGTACATAATTGGATCTATTGAAGTATGCCATTAACTGTCCTCCTTGCTATAAAGCAAAGAATAGACCTCAGACTGATACGTGGATCTTCATTATCTTATACTTCCCTTCAATTTGGAAGACACTAGGCCATTATACTGAAGTTAAAAAGAAACTGCAGATGCTGGATATCGGAAATAAATGTAGCAAACACTGTTAACACTCAGCAGGTCAGTCATCATTTGAGGGGAAAGTTGTGATGAAGGGCCTCCAGTTTGAGAAGTTAACTGTGTTTCTCCTCCCACAAGCTGTTGCCTGACCTTTTCAGTCTCTCTTAGCCTATTCTGTAACAATGCAATCACTGTCCCTGTACTGATTTTACTAAAGTCATGCTCTGAAAACCCATATAAACATTAACCACCAAACCAGTAATTTCTTCATCAAGGACCCCCATCACATAATTAGAAAAAATGCTTTTAATATACCCGTAATGGCACTCATTAATTAACCCATATTTTTTCCTAATGAAATTATTCCTGCCTTGAATTACCATATCGACCCTTTCCCTGCCACCAACATTATCCCAAAGTGCTGTACTGTGTAGATGTAGTTTTTAGCTTTTATTCTAATGTTAATTCAGTAAATGTATCCAAGAACCTGTGAAAAATTGGTAATGGTCAACATATTACATGCTGTGGATGGCAGTGAGCCTGAATCTCTGAGCATTAAATTCAATTAGACACTTCACAAAATTATTGGGGCAATGCACTGCCAGCCTTCAGATTAACATTGCTCACATGGGATATTCCCAGTCAACCACACCTGTATTTATATAGCTACCTGTAAGTACAATCACATAAAAGACTTTTTTTCTATTATTTGCAATTGGAAATGGTTTTCTTTTCCCCTGAGGAAGAATAAGATAATGGCTCCATGATGGATATAACCCTCCTGTCATGGACGTCTTTAAGCGGTGGTGCCACAAGAGGGTGGCATCTATTACGAAAGACCTTCACCATCTGGGACATGCTCTCTTTTCACTATTATCATCAGAGGGGAAATACAAGAGCCTCAATGATTTAGCATCTTATTCCACCTCCCCACCACAGCCCCCACAACGACAGATTTCTGCATGGTACATGAACCTGTGAACACTACCTTATTATTACTCCTTTTGCACTATTTATTCATTTTGTAGATTATAGTAATTTTATTACATTTAATTTTTAGTAATCCTTTGTACTACACTGCTGGCACGAAACTACAAATTATGCACCGAATATATCAGTGATAATAAACCTGATTCTGATTCTGATAATGGCAATCTCTAGCTGACACCACTGGGTTTTGGACAACCTGGAAAAATCAATATGATTTCTACATTCAAATTCATGCAATGCTTTGATTTGGAGGATTCTGGAGGACATAGATCCTCCTATCTTGGTGGATTATATTATTGGCCCTCCCAGAGTAACCAAATATATTATGAAGTAAATTACTTACTAACTTAACTGGCCCCACCATGCAACTCTATCCTGATTGACAATAACCCTCCAATTCCAGACAATTCTCTTTACTCTCTGATTTACATTGTCACAAATCCTCAGTCCCACATTTCCTGCTACTCTCAAACAAGAGAAAATCTGCTGATGCTGTAAATCAAAACAACACACACAAAATGCTGGGGGAACTCAGCAGGCCAGGCAGCATCTATGGAAAAGAAGTAAAATTAACGTTTGAAGTCCTGCTAAAGGGTCTCGACCTGAAACATTGCCTGTACTTTTTTCCATAGGTGCTGCCTCGCCTGCTGAGTGCCTCCAGCGTTTTGAGTGTGTTTCCTGCTAGTCTCAATCACTTCCAATCCCCATGCCCTCAGCATCATATATTGCATTATTAAGACAGAGATCATGATATGATGGGTGAGGTGTTGCCCAATGATTGAGTTGGGTAAAGGTGCCTACTGGAATATCGTATCCATCAAGTGTCTATCAGATGTTGTGATCAAAACAGCAAAATCAAAATAGAGATCCTTTATTTCCTTATCCAGGCATTTCAGGAAGATATACCCTCTGACACTGAAAGAACAAATACTGTCATACAGTAGCTGTTATTCCAGCATCAGCGGGGATCTTTTCCTTTTATAGCTTTTCATTCCATTGAGAGCTAGACAAATGGAACACGGAAAATGTTCAAAACAGAATTAGACTTACACTTGAAAAAGAAGAAAAAAACTGATAAGGCTTTGGGGAATATATGCAAGGTGGGACTGTTTGGGTTGCTACTTCAAAGAGTTAGCTTGCTGCCAATACCATTTTTAATGAGCATGCAAGAACATTCTTCAAGATACTACTACAATTTTCCATTTTTTTTCTGTGGAAAAATTCCAATTCCTGGCTTCTAATTGGTGATATCACTGATGTCAAGCTGAAGGTTATGAACTCTCACTACGAGCAACGCTTGCTCCTGCACAAATCTTTTCAGCTTGCAGTAGAGCTTCTAAGGTAGAGAATCAACCTGTTGCAAACAGATCTCTTTTGAAAATAGTTTCCACAGAGCTTCAGAAGACCAAATAGAATTTGTATTTTCTGATAAATTTTAATTTCTGTGGTGCATTATGTAAAATTTGGTTACGAATCACAAACCACTTTCAATCATACTTTACGCCACTTTCAGCTATGAATTTTTGATTTGTATTTTGCTCTAACATACAGCTGATTAAAATATTATAATGCTCCAGGGGTGTGTGGTCAACAGCCCACCCCTGCTTTTCTGATGACCAGCACTGTTTATTGTTCTTGTGTTAAAATGCGTTTGTGGGATTATAGTGGGAATTTCCAGTTCAATTATGCATATACTTTAGCTTGGGTTATACAGTATTTGCTTGTGTATTTGTGGGTCACCCTAAGTGTAACCAGGGTGTGTGACAGTCTCCTCCCTCAACTGTAAGAGACAGGTTGGATTCACTCTCAGGCTCATGGTGTCTGGTCTGCTTTGTGTTTATCACAATAAAATGGTTGTTGAGTTAGCAAGCTTCCTCCTCTGCCATTATGGACGAAATGCTCACCACAATATGTAATTCTTAATACCTAATAGAGAATAATAAATTTACCCAATGTTTTAACTATAAAGTTACACTATTCACAATAAAATAAAATGGAAAATTGATCTGCTCTAAGAAACAGAAAAGAACACCAATTTCATATCAAATATAGAAATCCTTGTATATTCTTGTTAAATGCTTTTAACTATAGTTTGGACACATTATTGTGATCAAACTGTCCACGTAAATGAAACTGTGCTCTACATGTACTTTGCACATTGTCCTGCATTGGCAGCTCTCAAATTAAATTAATTATATGTAATTTTGGAGGAGGCTCGTTTTTTTTAGGACTCATCTGATTGGTTGAAGTAAAATTTAACACATATCACCCAAGAGCTACTAGTGATTGACACAGTCAAAGATGAATGGTCAACTGGTTACACCTCAAGAAAATTTTGCATCTCACTCCTCTGCCCAAAAGCTTGCCTATTCCATTGCATCCTATCCTATTAGATCTCAGAACACTGACAATTTGTAGTAGTGTCATCAGCACACCAAATCTGAGTGTCAGGGGAAATTGCACAATGGAAGTTATGAATAATGTGAATTATTCATGTCAGAATTGTGAACACTTTGTAGTTCTGATTCCAAAATTATATATCTTCCTCTAATACTGAGATCAATGTTTCATTTTTCCAAAAAAAGAAACTCCAGTTCCTCTATCATGCTGAGTGAAAGCAAGTAGTAATTTAATTTTAGAATCAAAATGGCCTCCACTTTCCTTAAAGTAATGAAGGGTGACATTGATTAAAGATTAACAAGTTGATGGAATTCTCAAGAGACTCTGCTGTATGTAATAATTTAATCTCCAGGCAATGCTATTTCAAAACAGCTCTAAATAGAACTTCTCTGTGGTCTATCATTTGGATTTCAGTTTAAGCCAAAGGCTGAATTGCTCCATAATTTTGGTTAGGTACATTCCAGAATTGGTCCTAGTTAGGCTTGTATTGTGAACTGGAAGTTTTAATACAATGCAGAAAAGTAAAAGTATTATATTGATAAATTAAAAGGGGCTTGAAAGCATCATTTTTCAAGCTACTATTACTTTCTGAAGGGATGTAGAATGATAGCAAAAGTTATAGTTCCTGCAGCATTACCTGGCAAAAAAGCCGAAAATCATCATTAAATGATCTTGTTTAATGCTAGAAGTTTGAACAAAGAACAAGCTAAATGGAAACTGAGAATGTTGAAAATACCCCACAAGTCTGACAGTAACTTGTGGAGAGATAGAGCGGAGCTAACATTTCATTTCGGTGATATTTTTCTTCATCAGCTTGAAACATTAATTCTGTTCTTTCTCTGTCTCAGCAAGATGTTGCCTGACTTGCTGAGTATCTCCAGCAATTTCAGTTTATAGTTCATATTTCCAGAATCTGCATTTTTTTGTTTTTAAATTGAGTTATCTTTTATGCTTGGTTAGTTTTATGATCATATCTTTCTTTACAGTCCAATCTGATAAATAAATCCCTTTTCTTTAGGTCTTTCCCTGTCATGTTACAACCATACCAATCTATGAGCCTTTTTAAGTCTGTAGTTAAAGCATCTATCTCCCTGCCTCAAAATTTTCATTTTTGATTACCACAATGGTGCAATGATACAATAGAAAAGAATCATACATTTTTTCTTAAAGTTTTCTGATCGCTTTAGCAAGAGGATCTGAAATTTTGTGAACAGTTTGATCTCCTTACCCTAAAAAATGATATGTGGAAGAGATGGGGGTAGTGCAGTGGAGGTTGATTCCTGAGATGATGAGATATTAAGCAGAAGGGGCCTCCATACTCTCAAATTTAGAAGATGAGAGAAAAGGCTAGAGAATGCAGAACAGGTATGCTGGGCTGACGATTTGAATAAAAACAGGACTGGGGCTGTTCTCCTTTTTGTAAAGGAGACTCTGGATAACCATACAGAGGCTTAAAACATCATAAGGGGCATACAAAGGATAGTCACAGCCATTTCCTTGTTGTTCCATATTCATGATGTTGACTGCCATTATATTTATGCATTCTAAAGAGCACATCAATAGAGTCTTCGGTTTGATGAAAGGTCTTTCTGGGCATTATTCTCTATTTTATGAGAGAAAGTAAAGATTATCAACGACAAGCTGCTTAGTTAAATTTATCACTGCATCACAGAAACAAGAACATGGAAATCTTTTTCCTAAAACATCTCTGAAAATGGCGTCAGGACCAAAAGACTGAAATAGTTCCTGCTCTTTTTGAGTTTAGTGGTCCTTTAAAATAGCAAACACATATTTTGTTATGTTGATATGCAAACAGCAACTAAATGCCATTTGCCTCTGCTGTCAGCTTGAAAGGACACAATACATGGTGCTATAAAGTTAAAACAAATGAGAAAAAACAAGTCCAACTACAAACAAAATGTCACGAAAGTTTCTTCTCAAATGCAGCTGGTACACTTGGAGATACAGAATGACAGTTCCAGTATAATAAATTTATTTTTCAAACAAATGATTCTGAGAAACTGACAGTGACATTTAATGAGAGGAGCAGGGACACTGTTCACTGACACACTACTCTGGTTCAAACCAGAAGGCGTTAAGGCACATCAGTCATCATCTGTGACAATGACTCGGTCTGCACAACTTCAGCCTATTTTCAGTATATTTTTGTTTTGGGACTTCACTGTCAGTCAAGCCACTTCAGTTGCCTTGATTGCAAAATGATTCTCATGGAACAGTAAATCCAGTCAACAAGTAAAATAGCAAAGGCCTCCATTATTAAAAGGCAGATGGAATAGCAAAACTGATTGTAAATATCTGTTGTATCTAAAAAGCTGGCTTTCAAGTAACAATACTGGCATGTTGTCATAAAGAGACAGTATTTCTTGTAGATTAAATATTTTGGTTTATAAAATTAAGTTCAAATTGTACTTCATGCAGCACCTATTCTCACTTCATACATACAATACATTTTAAATCACTCCTATAAATAACAGTGCAGTCAGAGAATATCAGTGAACAATTCCAATCACTTAGGTAGATCCATTCCAAATACAAATCTGATTCAAGTACTCAATCTTGGACTAAAATAGTTCTGTACTTTCCAGGACTCAGCCCTGCTGCTGAAATTGCTTGCCATTTTTTTCTTATTTGAGTGGCAGCAAGAATTATGTTGCAGCACATAAACAGACTTTTTTTTAACAGAAAGCAGATGAAGGTTTGCCCAGGGGCTTAAGCACTCGAATAAGATACTGTATGTTGAACAGATTCAATCTTTTTTAATGCTGTTTTTAACAGTCTTGCTGGGCTAAAGGATACTGTCTCTTTAAGTCACCTTAAGATTATCCTTAGCAAGTTCTATATCTCTACATTCAGTGAGACTATGCGAACAACAACTCGACCATTTGGTGGGCAGGTGGGGTGGTGTGTGCCTTGTGAACCAATGATCCATACCAGGGGGTCAAAAGATGGTGATAATTAAAAATATACATGGAATATCATTTGGACATCCTCTGCTTTTTTAGTAAAATGTGTTACAACTTTACATTGAATATGTAATTTTATCAACCAGTTTCAAATTAACATAATGTTAAATGATGTACTTTAGTTAGTACATACATGCTTGAATATTCACTTTTCCCATTTATTTATCTAATTAGCAGTAATCTAGAAAATAAGCCAAGGACATGTGTGAAAGGAATTCAGTTCTGGGAATTTTGACCTCCTGGTTCAACCATTCTCATGTGAAGTTGTTGCATATGATATCATAAGACAAGTACGTGCACAGGAATGACATCATACATACCCCTTATGGGAGGGTTCACGTTTGATTCCACATTCAGATGAACGTTGCGATGTTCTGTGGAACCAGGACAACGAAATGAACTTTCAGAGATACACAAACCCCCTATTAATAACAATAATACAAAAACTGAGAATAGTAATAACAATCAACATTTGCATTTAGCAGGCAAGGTGATACTACAGGCACGTCTGAACAGCAGGCCAGTTTAATGTGAGCTCATTACCATCTATGAGATACAATGCCGTTTTCCCATTATAATAAAAATACACACCTACTGGAATGGCTTGTCGAAGTTAGAGTTAGCCCTTCTACTGAGTCAGTTACTAATGAAAGGTCAGGAACAGCAACGTTCTCAGTGGGTCTTTCTGGTTGACTATTACTGAGTCCAGACCCCAAGTATAAATTCTGAAATATCAAGAAGATGATGTTCCCATTGGCAGAGGGGCCTGTTTCACACCAAAAGATTCACATACAATGTACAAATTACCAATGTATTATATATGTCATTAACAGACAGCAGATGAGAAAACTGAGCCAAGACAAGGTAAAACATGGTATGGGTTTTCACAGGGCAGACACACAGTCAGAGCTTGTTATGAAAAATGAATTGCATAAATTTACTCTGCTCAATTTGCGTTCCTCTCATGATGGACTACAGTGCTGAATATTAACACAACGCCTGTCCATTATAAGGTATTTGCCAGCATTAATTCATTAAAATGAACTAATCAACTGTATCCTAAAATTGTTTTGAATGCAGTAATTCTGGCATGAAATCCATTAATTTCCAGAATGAAAAATATTATCATTCGCATAAATCTAAAATCTTCACACAGGGTAGTCCACATTTCTGACAAAAATTCATTCTTTGTTTTACCTTGGCATGATTCAAGGTTCTGATATTCTTTGTTAACACATCACATCACAACTCACTATTTTTTCTAAAGCCAATCATAGCACTTCCTCTCTAATCACAGGGCACATTGGAATTCTGCTGACAGCTCAAGCATCCCTCCTACAGGTGACTTCACTGGAATGCCTTTAATCAATTGGGTAACAGCTTTTGGAGGACCTGTCCTGGACTCAATAAGTAAGTGCAATTATAAGAAAACGTGGCAGCACCAAATACTTCCTTAGGAGTTTGCAAAAATTCGGCATAACATTTAAAACTTTGACAAACTTCTATAGATGTGTGGTGGAGAGTATATTGACTGGCTGCATCATAGCTTGGTATGGAAACACCAATGCCCTTGAATAGAAAATCCTACAAAAAGTAACCGATATGAGCAAGTCCAAGACGGGTAAAACCCTCCCTACTATTGAACACATCTACATGCTGCTGCCATCAGGAAGAAGGTACAGGAGCCTCAGGATTTACACCAGGGGTCCCCAACCTTTTTTGCACTGCGGACCAGTTTAATATTGACAATATTCTTGCGGACCGGCCGACTCGGGGGGTGAGGGGTGGGGAGGGTTGCTAACGGACAAGAGTAGCAGTCAAAAACGTTGTGTTTACCCCGAGAAAGACTACAATGACCATGAAGCCTTGCGCGGGCACCAGTGCGCATGTGTGACTTGCGTATGCGTGTACCTGCCGATTTTTTTCTGCAAATCGTTTTTGGCGATTCTGTTCAGGGGTGGGGGAGATGTTAATCATGACTGGAATATAGGTGATAAGTGGCTAATACACTCAATTTTGTTTCTATAAGGGTTTATCTAACGAATTTAATATTAAACACACAGCGCATATTTTCCTCGCATGAATATAGTGATAAGTCAACTATCAGGGGAGGACAGGGGAGCTTGAAGTAAGTGTTGAACGAACTTCCAGTAGAAGCAGTGGAGGCAGGTTCGATATTATCATTTAAAGAAAAATTGGATAGCTATATGGACAGGAAAGGAATTGAGGGTTGTGGGCTGAGTGCAGGTCGGTGGGACTAGGTGAGAGTTGCATTCGGCACGGACTAGAAGGGCAGAGATGGCCTGTTTCTGTGCTGTAATTGTTATATGGTTATATAAGTCACATATAAGTCAATAGCATCATAACATTTTAAGTAACGTTTGGATATTAAACACACATCACATACTTTCCCCTTACGAACATATAAAATCATTGCAACACACCAATATCGCTGAATCAGTGGGAGCCCTGGGCTTGTTTCCCTGCAACAAGATGGTCCCATTGAGGGGTATTGGGAGACAGCGATACTCGAAGGGGGTTCCTTATGTCCAGTCTATTCCGCAATTTAGTTTTCGTTGCATTCATTGCAGAGATATGTTGGAAATGGAAGCAACGTTTTCAGTGCTTCCGTGGCTATCTCAGGATATTCAGCCTTGACTTTGATCCAGAATGCCGGCAGAGATGTTATGTCAAACATACTTTTCAGTTCACCATCATTTGCAAGCTTAAGGAGTTGATCTTCTTCCTGCGCTGACACGGATGACGCGTGGGTAATGACCTCGCGTGCGTTCAAGTTCAAATACGCGTGACAGGGAACGAGGAAAGGTGCAGCTGACTCCTATCGCCAAATCATATTGTTTCCTCGCGGCCCGGTAGCACATGCTTTGCAGCCCGGTGGTTGGGGACCACTGACTTACACCACCAGGTTCAGGAACAATTATTGCCACTCAATCTCAGCCTCTTGAACCAATTGGGATAAGTTTCCTCAACTTCATTAGCCCCATTATTGAAATGTTTCCATAACCTATGGACTCACTTTCAAGGACTCTTCATCTCATGTTCTTGATATTTTTTGCTTATTTATTTATTAATATTCTTTTTTTTTTATTTGCATAGTGTATGTCTATTGCACACTGGTTGATATGGTCTTTCATTGATCCTTCTATGGTTATTATTCTATGGATTTATTGAGTACGTCCACAAGAAAATGAATCTCAGGGTTGTATATGGTGACATATATGGACTTTGATAATAAATTTACATTGAACTTTGAACTTTTTAGCAGCTTGTTTAGATTAACATGTAGATCTTTGAAGAGATTTTTGCGGTTTGCAAGATTCAAAAAGGGCAAAGACACCTTGCAGTTGTCCAAAAATGAGTTGTTGACAGCTTTGGGGTTAATAATTTTCAGGGAGAAAAATTACAAAGTGGTTTCCTCAGAGAATTTTGGCAAGCATCTTTCCATGCTGAGAAATACTAGCACACAGTAAAGGAAAAGAAAAAAAAAGAAGAAAGCCATGGTATAAGATCTGTGGCAGGAGAAATGGCTCATTTGGTAGCTGCTCCAGTTTGAAACTAAATTACGCTGTAAATATCCTGAGTAAATCTCT
This sequence comes from Mobula hypostoma, assembly GCF_963921235.1. Taxonomy (NCBI): domain Eukaryota; kingdom Metazoa; phylum Chordata; class Chondrichthyes; order Myliobatiformes; family Myliobatidae; genus Mobula; species Mobula hypostoma. Next base: position 71,693,877 of record NC_086106.1, read on the forward strand.
TTTCTCCACTGAGTTTGCTAAGATAGATATGGTGGCAGTTTGAGCATTATAAGACGTTCTGTATTGATAAAGGGTAAGGAAATTCAACAGAGGTTTCCAACTTGGCTAACCAGCAACTACAGCAGCAAAGAATAATTATATAAATGGCAAGAGTGGGTAGCATGGTCTTTGAGTTTTATGCCTCCAGCTCCAATGTTTAAAAAATGAAGATGATATTACTTGAAATTTTCAAAGTATATTGAGCAAACAAAAGTCACTTTTACCTCTGAGTGAAACATGGTAATAACTGTTTCTGGAGCGCTTAACAATACTTGAAAACTCAGCCGGGTACAAGTCATGAATCACCCTTCTGCTCCTGTTATGATTTCCACATCAGAGACACACAGGATGATAACTTTATTACTCTTCCTTAGGGACATTGCTAAGCAAATCTGATTACTGCTTCTGAGACACATCATTGCAGGGCACTCCCAGGGCTTTTTTGTCTCCCTATGGCCATGCCAGACAGGGAGCTCTACCAACTATATTTGATTATCTGTCACGAACATCTATTCACTATGACATCAACTTGTCCCACTGCCCACTTATACCTATCCCAGCTCTCCAAATGATCTGATGCAATCTTCAGACCCATTAGCAATGAATGGCTTTACCCTCAGCCTAACCATCAATGTTAACACTCTCTTTGCAATCCAACCACAGTATTCCCCCACTGCATGTCTCATGCCCACATTCTCAAGATCACAGGGTAGGACAAGACTCTAATGCCTTTATGTCTTTCTCTGCTACCCCACTCACTTCCTTGATCATAAAAATGAAGCAACTGAGCTGAATTGGCCACCTCAGCCCTGAAAACTCAACCAATCAGAGCAGCACTTCCAACCCAAGCTTAGCCTTGGAACCAAATAGTAGCAAATTTTGGATTAATAACTGAAATTAGCAATGGGGACCAAAGCTAAAAACAGTCATTAGTGTTTTCTAGCATGAGAAAATCTGCAGATGTTGGAAATCCAAATCAGCACACACAAAAGACTGCAGGAACTCAGCAGGACAGGCAGCATCTATGGAAAAGAGTAAACGGTTGACATTTTAAGCCAAGACTTTTCATCAGGACTGGAAAGGAAGGGGAGAAGTCAGAATAAGAAGGTGGGGTAGGAGAGGAAGAAGTACAAGATGGCACGTGACAGGTGAAACCGGGAGAGGGGTTGGGTGTGAAGTAAAGTGCTGGGAAGTTGCTTGATTAATGAAAGAGATAGAAGGTTGGAGAAGGGGGAATCTAATAGGAGAGGACAGAAAGGTATGGAAGACAGGGAATGGAAGGAGCACCAGAGGGAGGTGATGGGCAGGTAAGGAGATGGGGTGAGAGAGGGAAACAGGAATGGGGAATGGTGAAAGAGGGGGAAATTAACGGAAGTTTGTTAAATCTATGTTCATGCTATCAGATTGAAGGCTATCCAGATGGAATATAAGGTGATGCTCCTCCAACCTGAGCACGGCCTCATCGCGACAGTACTGGAGGCCATAGACTGACATATCGGAATGGGAATGGGAAGTAGAATTGAAGTGGGTAGCCACCAGGAGATCCCAATTTTTCTGGCAGACACAACAGAGATGCTCAGCCAAGCAGTCTCGCGACCAATCTACGTCGGATCTCATTGATACACAGGAGTCCACACTGGGAGCACTGGATACAGAAAATAATCCTAACCGACTCACATTGAAGTGTCGTCTCACCTGGAAGGACTGTTTGATGCCCCGCATGGTAGTGAGGAAGGAGGTTTAGGGGCAGGTATGGCACTTGTTCCACTTGCAAGGATAAGTGCCAGGAGGGAGATCAGTGGGGAGAGATGATTGGAGAAGGGAGTCACATAGGGAGTGATGCCTGCAGAATGCAGGAAGTGGGGGAGACGAAAAGATGTGTTTGGTGGTGGAATCCTGTTGGAGGTGATGGAAGTTATGGAGAATTATGTGCTGGACGCAGAGGCTAGTGGGATGGTAGGTGAGGACAAGAGGAATACTATCCCTGGTGCGGCGGCAGGAGGATGGGGTGAGGGCAGACATGTATGAAATGGAAGAGATGCAGGTGGAGGAAGGGCAGCCTCTTCCTTTGAAGAAGGAGGGCATCTCATTAGTTCTGGAATGAAAGATTCATCCTGGGAGCAGATGCAGTGGAGTCAAAGGAACTGAGAGAGGGGGACTGCATTTTTACAAGTGACAGGGTGGGAAGAGATATTGTCCAGATAGCTATGAGACTCAGTGGGTTTATAAAAGATATCGCTAGATACATTGTCTCCAGAGATGGAGATAGAGATTGAGAAAGAGGAGTGAGGTGTTGGAAATGGACAAAGTAAATCTGAGGACAGGGTGGAAGTTGGAGGCAAAGACGATGAAGTTGACAAGCTCAGCATGGGTGTAGGAAACAGCACCAATGCAGTCATCGATGTAGCATAGAAAAAGTTAAGGAGTGATGTCAGCATAGGCTTGGAACATTGACTGTTCCATGTAGATGTCAAAAAGGCAAGTATATTTGGCACCCATGCAAGTGCCCATGGCTACACCTTTTGTTTGAAAGAAGTGGGAGGAGCCAAAGAAGAAATTATTGAGAGTAATGACAAGTTCTGCAAGACGGAGGAGAGTGGTGGTGATCGTCCAGAAAAAAGCGAAGGATTTTAGGGCCCTCCTGATGGGGGATGGAGGTGTATATGGGACTGGACATCCATAGTGAAAATGAGATGATCAGGGCTAATGAACTTAAAAATTATCGAAAAGATCAAGAGTGTGTGAAGTGTCACGGATGTAGGTCAGAAGGGACTGAACCGGGGGGATAAAAATTTGTCGAGGTATGCAGACATGAGTTTAATGGTGCTGGGGCAGGCAGAAACAATGGGTCTAACTAGACAGGCAGGTTTGTGGATCTTGGAAGGAATCAGAAACGGGAGGTGTGGGGTAAGGGAACTTTGAGGCTGGTGGCAGTGGATGGGTGATCTCTAGAGTCAATAAGGTCGGTGACAGAGTGGGAGCCAGTAGCCTGGTGTTCCTTAGCGGATTCCTGTTCAAGGAGTAAGTAAGAGGAAGTTTCTGAGAGATACCACCTGGTCTCAGCACGGTAGAGCTCAGTCTGCCAGACTGCTACAGCACCCCGTTTTCTGTGGGTTTAGTGGTGTGGTTGGATTGGTTGGGAAAAAGTAGAGAGCAGTGCATTCAGAGGGGGTGAAGTTAGAACTGGAGAGAGGGGTGTGAAAGTTGAGACGGTTGCTGTCTCGTTGGCAGTAAGCGATAAAACGATGCAGTGCAGGCAGAAGACTAGAGCAGAGTGTCCAGAAGAGGAGGAAGGTTTAAGACGAGAGAAGGGGTCATCTGCGCAGGCTGGAGAGCCCTTGCCAAAGAAAAATTAATGCTTTGATGTCTTTCTCATCCAGTGCACCTATTAGGATGTATTAGAATTTCCAAGCCAATATATGAAGGGAAGGGATCAGACGGAGAGAAGTAAAGGTCTAATACACAGCAAGTTGGATGTATTAACCTGTCGCTTAGGGGCGATAAACACTTTGTGCATTGGAACATTTGTCCAAACAGTGGTTGGAATCTCCTGAGGATTTTATTTAAAAGTTCAGCTCAAACCAGAGAAAGCTACAGAGAAATCCAAAAGTGCTTTGAACAAATTTATATCTGTAGTATGTTGTACACTCAACAATTTAGGAACAGCTTCTTTCACTCCACCATCATATTTCTGAACAATCCAAGAATACTATATACCTCATTATTCCTTTTTATAACATTTATTTGTTTTTGTAATTTGGGGTGTTTTTATGCCTTTGGACTGCTCTGCAGGTAGAAAGCAACAAATTTCACAACAGATAGGTCAGTGTTAATAATCCTGATTCTGATTCTGATCTGTATCCCAGAAAGCCTGTGCCCCTTTGTACTTCAACATTAAACATTAAGTCAAACTGTGCTACCAGAGATGATCTTCCATATTTATCAGCCCATCTGCTTGAATCTGCTTGAACACCTGCCTGAACACAATAAATACCAATTGCTGAAAGCTCACCTTTTACAGACTTCAGGACTATCAGAGTCTGAACACACCAAACAGTTGCTTTCCTTGCAGGTCTCAGCAATATCAGGTCTACGGAGCTAATGGACCGCATGCTGACTCTCCTGGGAAATCAACATCCTTGCTTTATTTTTAAAGAACTCTTCATGGAGCAAATGCCTGATCAAGTTCATGTCGCCCTTGCTAATGCATCGGTGATGGACTGTAGGGAGCTTGCTAATATGGTTGATAGTCTACACTCAGATGGGCAGCAGTGCATTATTCCACCTACTTTTCTGCCTCAATAAGCCCGGTCAACAAGTCTCCAACATAGGGATACCCATGGCTGCAAAACAGACAACACCAGATCTGTAACATACATCAAAGTTGCTGGTGAACGCAGCAGGCCAGGCAGCATCTATAGGAAGAGGCGCAGTCGACATTTCAGGCCGAGACCCTTCGTCAGGACTAACTGAAGGAAGAGTGATCTGTGCTTTTTCCATGCTCGCTTTGGTAGGAACGCTAGGAAGTGCTGACCACCTTGGAGCTTTGACACTGCCAGCGCATCGGGGGAGCAGGGGTGTGAACACTGTGGGCTCCAGCTGCCAGGGTCATCTGCTGTTCATTATGGACACCCTTTCAGGCTGACGCTTCCTGTGTGCCTATTGATCAGAAGGCAAGGATCGATGAAACCTCACTGGAGGCCGCCAACAGAACAACGAACCAGACTTGCGGGACACGGAGAGTGACACGCTGCTTCAGTGGGTGACGAAAAGTAGCTAGACCTCTGCTTGATGCAGATTTCCTGTGTGCCCAGGGACAGTTAGTTGATCTTAAGAACTGCTGGCTTGTGGATGTCAAGAACTTTGGGTCATTATCCTGCTCCCTCAGTGAGATCTCCACAATGACTCTGTCAAGTGCATGCACCACTGCATGGGAGTTTACTTGACTGCTGGACGAATTCCTAGATCTCACCAAGCCCTCATTCTCCACTACAGCCAGTTGAGCACTACATGGGGTTGAGCATTACATAGAACATAGAACAGTACAGCACAGTACAGGCCCTTCGGCCCACAATGTTGTGCCGACCCTCAATCCCTACCTCCCATATAACCCCCACCTTAAATTCCTCCATATACCTGTCTAGTAGTCTCCTAAATTTCACTAGTGTATCTGCCTCCACCACTGACTCAGGCAGTGCTTTCCACGCATCAACCACTCTCTGAGTAAAAAACCTTCCTCTAATATCCCCCCTGAACTTCTGACCCCTTACCTTAAAGCCATGTCCTCTTGTATTGAGCAGTGGTGCCCTGGGGAAGAGGCGCTGGCTATCCACTCTATCTATTCCTCTTATTATCTAGTACACCTCTATCATGTCTCCTCTCATCCTCCTTCTCTCCAAAGAGTAAAGCCCTAGCTCCCTTAATCTCTGATCATAATGCATACTCTCTAAACCAGGCAGCATCCTGGTAAATCTCCTCTGTACCCTTTCCAATGCTTCCACATCCTTCCTATAGTGAGGCAACCAGAACTGGACACAGTACTCCAAGTGTGGCCTAACCAAAGTTTTATAGAGCTGCATCATTACCTCGCGACTCTTAAACTCTATCCCTCGAATTTTGAAAGCTAACATCCCATAAGCTTTCTTAACTATCCTATCTACCTGTGAGGTAACTTTCAGGGATCTGTGGACATGTACCCCCAGAACCCTCCACACCACCAAGTATCCTGCCATTTACTTTGTACTCTGCCTTGGAGTTTGTCCTTCCAAAGTGTACCACCTCACACTTCTCTGGGTTGAACTCCATCTGCCACTTCTCAGCCCACTTCTGCATCCTATCAATGTCTCTCTGCAATCTTCGACAATCCTCTACACTATCTACAACACCACCAACCTTTGTGTCATCTGCAAACTTGCCAACCCACCCTTCTACCCCCACATCCAGGTCATTAATAAAAATCATGAAAAGTAGAGATCCCAGAACAGATCCTTGTGGGACACCACTAGTCACAATCCTCCAATCTGAATGTACTCCCCCGACCACCACCCTCTGCCTTCTGCATTCCCACAACTTGCCCACCAGTCCATGCCCCTGCGCCTAGACTGGACCCAGAAAAGCTGGCAACTGTGAAGGCTGTGTTTGCCAACATGGAGAGAATTGGAATTGTATGCCAGTTGTACAGCCCCTGGGCTTCACCCCTCCATATAGTCCCTAAGTCCTATAGTGGTTTCTGCCCGTACGGTGACTACCATCCCCGATCGTTACATGGTCTCACATATTCAAAACTTTTTGGCATGTTTAGCGGAAGGTTAATTTCTTCCAAAGTCGATCCAGTCAGTGGCTACCATTAGGTGCCTGTGTGCTCAAAGGACATAAACATAAAAGCTGTGATAACCCTGTTTTGCCATTTTGAGTCTCTGCACATGCTGTTTGGACTGAGAAAATGAAGCACAGACTTTCCAATGGCTGATGGAGACTGTATTAAGAATGTAGATTTTCATTTTGTTTACCTGGATGACATTTTTGTCACCAATGCATCCAAATCCAAACACAATCCTAATCTCTGCACACTCTTTGAGCACTTAAGCCAATATGGGTCCATTATTAACCATGTTAAATGGCAGTTCGGGGTGTCACCCACAGACTTTCTCCACCTTCACATCTCCCATCAAAGGTAGCTGCTATTATGCATTTCTCACTGCCCCACACTATTTAAAAATTACAGGAGATTTTAGGCATGGTGAATTTTTTATGATCTCTTCATTCTGTGAACTGCTGAAATTATGCTCCCCTTGTATATTGTGGTTAAGGACAATACCCCTAATCAAATACTTGACTAGTCAGCAGACATGACCAGGGCATTTGATGATACTAAATGAGCTCTTTCTAATGCCACTCTACTGGCTCTCCAACACACATTACATTACAGCTGACGTCTCAGACTATGCCACGCACAAACAGCTGGTTGGAGGCATGTGGCAGCCGTTCACCTTCTTCAGCCAGCAGCTCCATCCCCCCGAAAGGAAGCATGTTTGACAATTTTCTTCCAGAAGGTTGCCATTTCACAGTGTTCGTTGGCCACAAACCCCTTGTGCACTCATTGGCCAAAATAACAGGCCCTTGATCTGCCCGGCTGCAACGCCACCTGGCTTACATATCCGAGTTCACAACTAATATACAATGTATCAAGAAAAAATAATGCCAGGGCCGATTGCCTCTCACAGCCTGGGGTTAATTATGCTGGTATGGCAGCTGACCAAGTGGTCCAAGCTTACAGAACAGCACTCACGGGCCTGCGGTTGGCTAACATTAAGTTCACAGAAGTTGGGGTTTCTCTTCTGTGCGATGTCTCAACCGGTCACCCTCACCCCATCGTGCCCATAAACTGGAGACAGACTGTTTTCAACTCCATACATGGCCGCTCTGAAGTCCTCACAGAAACTGGTTGCACTAAAGTTTTGTTTGGCACAGCCTCAGGAAGGACTCGCATGATTGGACTGCAGCTTATGTAGAGTGCCAGCGGGCAAAAATTAACCGTTATGCTCAGGTGCCATTGGCACCTCTTGAGGTCCCTGAGCAATAGTTTGATGATGTCAATATGAACATTGCTGGTCCTTGTCCCCCCTCCTGCAGTTTTGCGCACCCTCTTACCATGGTGGACTGTACCTCCAGGAGGCCCAAGGTCATCCGTCTAGCATCGACGACAACTGCAGATGTGGCTCAGGCGTTCATCAGCATCTGGGGTACTCGGTTTGGCCTCCCATCTGAAATTTCCTATATTCCCTCTGACCACGGTCCCCAATTCATTTCAGACCTCAGGGCTGCGAGGGTCTGGAACCTCGGTGTTAGCCCACATCACACCATGGCATATCACCCGCAGTCCAAGGGCCTATGCGAGCGGTTTCACCGCTCCGAGGACTTCTTTGACTGATGAATTCTGGAATGTTCGGCTCCCATGGGTCCTGCTGGGGCTCAGAAATGCTCCAAAAAAAAAACCTGCAGTCGTCCACGGCTGAGTTGGTATATGGGCAGTGTCAGGTGATTTTATTCCTGATGCCACGACTGCCTGGTTGGCCTTTCAGCAGCGTTCCACCCTCCTTCAGGGGTCAACCTGAACGTATTTTAGTAGATCGCCTTAAACCAGCCCACCAAGATTTGGAGTATCCTGCCCTTGCATCGCAACATGACCATGAGTGTGTCAACGCACCTCGAGATGAGGCAGAGGCACCTGCGGTTCCTCCACCCATGGACACAGGACACGAGCTGGGCGGCTCATCTGAGCTCCAGAGAGGCTCACCGGCTTCACGAATGAGGCAATTCTGTGTAGGGTAACGTAAGTAGGAGAAACGTGCATAATTCACAACTACTGATATTGAGTTAGGGTTTCACTTTAAGAGGCAAGTTGGATGTGATGCTGTGATTACGTAAGGTTTTTTAGCATGCTTTTGTGTTTCAATAAAAGATGTTACTGGTTTCATTAAATATAAAATGCCTCACTTTGTTTTATTTGTGAAAACCTATACTGTCAACTCCTTCTGGCACCCCGTAATCTCTGCCTGCCATGTTGATCATCTCTTCAACTACACCTTTCTGTCTCTGCTCTGATCTTTTCCCTGAGTGACCATTTTCCAAACTGACCCTCATAATATTCTAATCATCTGCTTAATAGCAGACACCAACAGAATCAACAAAACTCATTCGTAAGACCAGTGATGTTGTGGGGATGGAACTGGACTCTCTCACGGTGGTGTCTGAAAAGAGGATGCTGTCTAAGTTGCATGCCATCTTGGACAATGTCTCCCATGCACTACATAATGTACTGGGTGGGCACAGGAATACATTCAGCCAGAGACTCATTCCACCGAGATGCAGCAATGAGCGTCATAGGAAGTCATTCCTGCCTGTGGCCATCAAACTTTACAACTCCTCCCTTGGAGGGTCAGACATCCTGAGCCAATAGGCTGGTCCTGGACTTACTTCATAATTTACTGGCATAAATTACATATTACTACTTAACTATTTATGGTTCTATTACTATTTATTATTTATGGAGCAACTGTAACGAAAACCAATTTCCTCCGGGATTAGTAAAGTATGACTATGACTATGACTATGACTAGTCAAATAACCCTAACATCAGATTCCCTTGCAGTGATTTTCTCAGTCGTCCAGAGAAACTCCCCTCCACAACTCTCATCCTTCAATCCTGTTGCCCCACTCTGTTCCTGAACACAATCTGCTTTACAGACTCCCTTGTGCACAAATGCAGAAGCTCACAAATGGAAGACCACTGTGTGAGTTTCAATCCTAGATAATGGCTCACATCTCAAAATAGATCTTCTGGCGAAGAGGAATGCACAAAATTGACATGACCCTTACTTCCCTGCTTAAATTTACTTTTAAGGCACATTTTAATTTCCAGGCCATCTTGTTTTCTTTTGCTTGTGAAAAAATTAAATTATTGTTCTGAAGTGTACTGATATGTTAGATTTGTAGCTCTTTGGCTTCACTAGAAATACAATTATTATATTGGGCAGTATACTCTCAGTAGTTCTTTGGATTCTGCGGGTTTGTTTAAAAAGATAGTAAGTAATGAGCTTTCAAAAGTGTCATCTGTGCTTCAGTGGAAGCAATGTCAGCTACCAGTCAGGTTGTAGGTTGAAGTCCCTCTCCAAGGACCAGAGCACAATGTTAAAGTTTTTGCTTCATTGCCATGCTGTAATATCAGAAAAGCCCTACATCATGGTCCTTTACAATCAGGGTTGTAAATAATCCCCTGTCACTTTTTGAAAAGCAGGAATCTCCTCTCCAGTATCCACGTTTCAAGCAGCATCATTTAACAGATTGTCCGGTAATTATCTAAATTACATTTGCAGGTCTTGTTCTGTACAAATTGACTTTATACAGTCAGCACTTCTGAATAGGTATCATTTTCAATGATGCTGCCTGAGATTTCTTGAGTTTCAAAGGTTAGATGTGACTTCCGGCCAAGGTCTTATATATTGCTGTGACATGTTATTTTCCATGCTAAAGAAATAAATGCAAATACTTATTCTAGCCAGTAATAGCCACAAGAAACAAAGGTGAGGATCCCTAGAAGAGTGGGCTTGCCTCCATTGGGAACACACCTGTTGTTCTTGGCTTAAGGAACACACATTCAGGCCTCTTACTCAGCCAGGTAAAAAATGCATTGAAGGCACAGAGAACTAAGAGGGAGTTATTTTTTGTCAAATATTGGCCACAGATATTGGATAACTTCCTGCTTTGTTCTGCATTTGGTGTCTGTGTATGCATATAGTAAAGTGAGGGCAAAACATAACTCCGGACTGAAAGAAGTTGATAAGACAGCGGCAGATCCTCTGCTTAAAGGTTCACACGAGGAATTCTGCAGATGCTGGAAATTCAAGCAACACACATCAAAGTTGCTGGTGAACGCAGCAGGCCAGGCAGCATCTCTAGGAAGAGGTACAGTCGACGTTTCGGGCCAAGACCCTTCATCAGGACTAACTGAAGGAAGAGCTAGTAAGAGATTTGAAAGTGGGAGGGGAGGGGGAGATCCAAAATGATAGGAGAAGACAGGAGGGGGAGGGATGGAGCCAAGAGCTGGACAGGTGATTGGCAAAAGGGATATGAGAGGATCATGGGACAGGAGGCCCAGGGAGAAGGAAAAGGGGGAGGGGGGGGAAAGCCCAGAGGATGGGCAAGGGGTATAGGCAGAAGGACAGAGGGAGAAAAAGGAGAGAGAGAGAAAGAAAGTGTGTATATAAATAAATAACGGATGGGGTATGAGGGGGAGGTGGGGCATTAGCGGAAGTTAGAGAAGTCAATTTCATGCCATCAGGTTGGAGGCTACCCAGACGGAATATAAGGTGTTGTTCCTCCAACCTGAGTGTGGCTTAATCTTTACAGTAGAGGAGGCCGTGGATAGACATATCAGAATGGGAATGGGATGTGGAATTAAAATGTGTGGCCACTGGGAGACCCTGCTTTCTCGGCGGACAGAGAGTAGGTGTTCAGCAAAAAGATCTCCCAGTCTGCGTCGGGTCTCACCAATATATAGAAGGCCACATCGAGAGCACCAGACACAGTATATCACCCCAGCCGACTCACAGATGAAGTGTCGCCTCACCTGGAAGGACTGTCTGGGGCCCTGAATGGTGGTAAGGGAGGAAGTGTAAGGGCATGTGTAGCACTTGTTCTGCTTACAAGGATAAGTGCCAAGAGGGAGATCAGTGGGGAGGGATTGGGGGGGACGAATGGGCAAGGGTGTTGCGTAGGGAGCAATCCCTGCGGAAAGCAGAGGGAGGGGAGGGAAAGATGTGCTTAGTGGTGGGATCCCGTTGGAGGTGGCGGAAGTTACGGAGAATAATATGTTGGACCTGGAGGCTGGTGGGGTGGTAGGTGAGGACCAGGGGAACCCTATTCCTAGTGGGGTGACAGGAGGATGGAGTGAGAGCAGATGTGCGTGAAATGGGAGAGATGCGTTTGAGAGCAGAGTTGATGGTGGAGGAAGGGAAGCTCCTTTCTTTAAATAAGGAGGACATCTCCCTTGTCCTGGAATGAAAAGCCTCATCCTGAGAGCAGATGCGGCGGAGACAGAGGAATTGCGAGAAGGGGATGGCATTTTTGCAAGAGACAGAGTGAGAAGAGGAATAGTCCAGATAGCTGTGAGAGTCAGTAGGCTTATAGTAGACATCAATAGCTAAGCTGTCTCCAGAGATAGAGACAGAAAGATCTAGAAAGGGGAGGGAGGTGTCAGAAATGGATCAGGTAAACTTGAGGGCAGGGTAAAAGTTGGAGTCAAAGTTAATGAAGTTAACGAGCTCAGCATGCGTGCGGGAAGCAGCGCCAATGCAGTCCTCGATGTAGCGAAGGAAAAATGGGGGACTGATACCAGAATAGGTTTGGAACATAGATTGTTCCACAAAGCCAACAAAAAGACAGGCATAGCTAGGACCCACACGGGTGCCCATAGCTACACCTTTAGTTTGGAGGAAGTGGGAGGAGCCAAAGGAGAAATTATTAATAGTAAGGACTAATTCCGCTAGACGGAGCAGACTCCTTCAGTTAGTCCTGACGAAGGGTCTCGGCCCGAAACGTCGACTGTACCTCTTCCTAGAGATGCTGCCTGGCCTGCTGCGTTCACCAGCAACTCTGATGTGTGTTGCTTAAAGGTCCACATGGGTCCAGGAGGGTTTGCATGGAATTTCCAGCTCCTGGGCCGGAAACCTTGCCCAATGATTAAAGTTCAGCTACCTCGTTGATAAGCATAGCCAGAGACTGCTGCTGTGAAAATGGTAATTAAGTGAAGAAAAACAATACTCAGGAAATCAGGTGGTGTCTTATGAATGGTCATTGATGATGTGAAAGTTTATCTCTGTTTCTCTGTCCACTGATGCTGCCTGACCTGTTAAGTGGTTCAGGCATATCCTGTTCTTGTTTCAGATTTTCAGTATCTGCAGGTTTTGTTTTCTGAAATGATAACTTGATCTTCTGTATCTTCAGTCCATTTAAATATATTTAATTTTTGTTAATGTCTGTGTTTTTATTATCTTAATGATTCTTAATATGAATTTTATTTATTAATGATTTTGAATGTTTGTGAATATGAAGGCAGTGCACTTCTCGGTAAATGATTATTCTCCTGATCTACCAAGGCCTTTCCATAGTGCACAAGGTATGACAGAATATTGTCAACTTTCAAATTGAATACAACACCGAGTAGCTTGATGCCATCCATGATAAAGCACCCCTCTTAAATGGCTTCCAATCATTTACACAAAACACATCATTTGATGATACAAAGGTTGAGGATGTTGTGGATAGCGTGGAGGGCTGTCAGAGGTTACAGCGGGGCGTCAATAGGATGTAAAACTGGGCTGAGAAATGACAGATGGAGTTCAACCCAGGTAAGTGTGAGGTGGTTCATTTTGGTAGGTCAAATATGATGAATATAGTATTAATGGTAAGACTCTTGGTAAGGTGGAGGGTCAGAAGGATCTTGGGGTCCATAGGACACTCAAAGCTGCTGTGCAGGTTGACTCTGTGGTTCAGAAGGCATACTGTGTATTGGACTTCATCAACTGTGGGATTGAGTTCAAGAGCCGAGAGGTAATGTTACAGATATATAGGACCCTGGTCAGACTCCACTTGGAGTACTGTGCTCAGTTCTGGTCATCTCACTACAGGAAGGATGTGAAAACTATAGAAAGGGTGCAGACGCGATTTACAAGGATGTTGCCTGGATTAGGGAGCATGCCTTATGAGAACAGGTTGAGTGAACTTGGCCTTTTCTCCTTGGAGTGACAGAGGATGAGAGGTAACCTGATAGAGGTGTATAAGACGATGAGAGGCATTGATCATGTGGATAGTCAGAAGCTTTGTCCCAGGACTGAAATGGCTAACATGAGAGGGCACAGTTTTAATGTGCTTGGAAGTAGGTATAGAGGAGATGTAAGGGGTAAGTTTTTTACACAGAGAGTGGTGAGTGTGTAGACTGGGCTGCCAGCGATGATGGTGAAGGTGGATACAATAGGGTCTTTTAAGAGACTACTGGATAGGTGCATGGAGCTTTGAAAAATAGAGGGCTACGGGTAACCTGAGGTAATTTCTAAAGTAAGTACATGTCCGGCACAGCATTGTGGGCCGAAGGGCCTGTATTGTGCTGTATGTTTTCTATGTTTCTATGTTTTTATGTTTCTGAACATCTAGTCCCTCTTCCCTTGATGCACATGGCTGTAATGAACACCATCTATAAAATGCACTATAGTTGCTAAGCTGGGGTATTTCCTAAACACAAGGGCTCCAAGACTGAGCAGGACAATGACAGCAAGCACATGGGGGCACTATCACCTACAGGGTTTCCCTCTGAATCATGCACAATCCTTAGATAGAACGATATCACTGATCCTTCATTGTCACTAGAAGTAAATCCCAGGGTTCTATCCTAAACAGTATTCAAGAAGGATTGCACCAATTCAATAAGGTGGCTCACCATCATCTTTTCAATGGTTATTAGGGATGGGCAAAAAATACTGACCTTGAAAGCAATGCAAAGATCTTGAATTGTGACCCACCAGCGTTGCCTAACACCCATAAATACCTAAAGATACCAATACCTCATACCAAAGGTTGACCTATTTGTGACCCATACTAGAAATGCTCCCTCACGACTATCAGATATGTGGGGTAAGCAATAAAAAACACAAACCTTCAGGCAGCACACTACTCTTTTGTTGAGTACAGTACTGTTGGGCATCCCAGAAAGACAATTCTTGATGAATTGAGAAACTGATTGTATTTTTGCACACTAACAATAATAGCACAATACCCTGGAGATGGAAGTTGGCTGCACATCACTCTTGGCATGGTCTATGTTTTCTGAACAACACTGTCTGATCATTCAAACCAACTGGAACAATGTTAATCACAAGGGACCAGCATTTCTGGTGGAAGGATGGCAGTACTCAACTTTCCTGATACAGAATATGAATCAAGGATAAAATCTATCTTGTTAACCACTAGCCAGACACAAATTCCTTGACTTGATAGAAGTAAAGATAGCATACAGAATTGGAACAAGAGCATCATTCTTGCTGCTAAAAATGTTGGCAAAAATCAGTGTGATGCACTGTCAGCTGGTCACAAATAAGCCGCTTGTGAGGAAATACATTTTGCATCAGGAAACTGTCTGGCGTGTGATGATGGATATAGAGTCATAAATATGGATTTGGGGCAATCTGAATGCTATCCTGTGTTGTAATGTTGCCACCATCACAGGCCAACCTTAGTGTTGTTTTATTCTGTCTTTCTCTACTTAGAGAAAGAGGGCAGTAGCTAATCCTCCTTGCCTAGTGACCTCACTCATGCCTATACTCAATAGTACACTGATAGCTGAAACTTTGGATAAACCCTGCCTTGCCCTAGAAGTATAATCTTAAAACTAATGAGTTTAGCAATTCCCTGTGGTGCTGATGATGCACTTGTTCAAGTCTCAGGCAAGTGACTTGGCACAGTGACATCCAGTTTCTTGATTCATCAAGAATTGTCTTGTTGGAATGTCCAAAGGTACTGTACTCAACAAAGGAGAGTGTTGCCTGAGAGTTTGTGTTTTTCGCCCCACACATCCTATAGTTGTGGAAGGTATAACCTGTACAAAAAGGGCAGGTTACACCTGAATCTGAGGGGAATCAATACAATTGCAGGCAGTTTTGCAAGAGCTATTGAGGAGGGTTTAAACTAAGTTGGCAGGAGTTACAGAGCTGAGGATGGGGCAGTTGATATACAAGTAGATGCAATGTGTAGTGAGACTGTGAGGAAAGACAGGCAGATGAATAGTGGACTGAAGGTATTATATTTGAATACATGGAGTATACAGAATAAAGTAGATGATCTTGTAGCACAGTTAGAGATTGTCAGGTATGGGCATCACTGAGCCATGTTTGAAAGAATTTCATAGTTAGGAACTTAACATCCAAGGATATACATGGTAACAAAAGGACATGCAGGTAGGTAGAGTGGTGTGGTGGCTCTGATGGTAAAAAAAATGAAATCAAATCATTAGAGAGAGGTGACATTGGATCGGAAGTTGTGGAATCCTTATGGGTAGAATTAAGAAACTGCAAGGTAAAAAGACCCCTGCTAGGATTTATCCACAGGTCACTTAACTCTAGCCAGGATATGTCATATACATTTCAACAGGACATAGTAAAGGCATGTAATAAGGAAAATGTCACGGGGGAATTTCAATATGCAGGTAGATTGGGAAGATTAGGTTAGTGCTGGATCCCAAGAGAGAGTATTTGTAGAATGCTTACAAAATGGCTTTTTAGAGCAGTTTGTGGTTGAACCCACTAGGGGAAAGGCAATTCTGGATTGGGTGTTGTGTTATGAACTAGATTTGATTAGGGAGCTAAAGATAAAGGAACCCTTGGGAGCCAGTGTTCATAATATGATAGAATTGCCATGCCGTTTGAGAGGGAGAAGATACAGTCAGATGTATCAGTATTACAGTGGAGTAAGGGGAATTACAGAGGCATGAGAAGAGCTGGCCAAAGTTGATTGATGATGGCAGAACAGCATGGCTGGAATTTCTGTGGGCTATTCAGAAGGTGCAGGATAGATACATTCCAAAAATAAAAGAGTATTCGAAAGGGAGCATGAGGCAACCATAGTGTAAGAAGGAAAAGGTTTTTGGGAAGCTGAAAGGTTTAAAGGTAGGTAAGTCAGCTGGACCAGATTAATTACATCCTAGGGTTCTCAAAGAGGTAGCCGAAGAGATTGCAGAGACACTTGTAATGATCTTTTAAGAACTACTACATTCTGGAATGTTTCCGGAGGAGTGGAAAATTGAAAATGTCAATCCACTTTCTAAGAAGTGACAGATATGGAACAAAAGAAATTATAGGCCAATTAGACTGACTTCAGTGGTTGAGAAGATGTTGGAGTTAAGATGGCACCAAGTGGCTGCCTCTTTGAGCTCATCTGTGGAAAATGTTTATATTCCTCTCCTTATTTTTCCTTTTCAAGGTGGCTGCGGTTCTATCGAGGTCCTGACAGCATTCAGACTGCATTTTTTCTATGGCGGATGAGTTCATGCTCCTGGAGCTTGCCAGCCAGCCATTCTTCCGAGGCTGCCCAGGCACGACTTGGAAGATGGTACCTCCGGGGTGTGGCCCTGTGGACGACCAATTCCAAGCTGGTGTTACCGACTGAGGCATCAAGGGAGTAGGAACATCAGGATTTCTCTCTCTCTCTTTCTCTTAAGGGTGGGAGAGTTTGCTGCCAATTCTTGAGTCAGAAAATCTCGGAATAAAAAGCAATGCAGTGGACCATGTAACTATAACAGTGACTTTTAGTCTCCCTTTTCACTGTGAAATGGATGATATCACTCTATTATTAGTGAGAAAGAGAGAGCCGGTGACATGTCGAACTATTGGGTAAACAAATATTTTTTGTTTGCTGCAGATCATGGTCTCTCTATGGCTGCTTTGCTATTGCTTAGTGGGTGGTGGGCATTGACATTTTTTTGCTAAATCGGATGAAGAGGGAAGGGGGAGGTTGATGCATTGATGCTTTGTTGTTGCTTACGCAGGGAAGGGAGGAGAGGGGACTTTGGGGTTCTAATGTATTTCTGTCATTCATTCATTTGGGGTTCTTCTGTCTTTCACGGATTTCTGTGAAGAGTAAGTACTTCAGGTTGTACACTGTATATATTCTCTGATAAGAGGAGATCAAGTATACCACACTCTGTCACTGGGATTTCTATGTACTGACTAAGGACACTTTCCTGAACATATTCGACAAACTCTATCCTATCTAGTCCTTTCACAGGTGCTGGCATTGGAGAGGATCCAGAGGAGGTTCACTAAAATTATTCTGGGAATGAAAGGGTTAACGTATGAGAAGTGTTTGATGGCTCTGAGCCTGTACTTGCTGAAATTTAGAAGAATGAGGGGGATCTCATTGAAACCTATCAAATATTGAAAAGCCTAGACAGAGTGGAGGTGGAGAGGATGTATCCTATTGTGGCTGAGTCTAGGAGTAGAGGGCACAGTCTCGGGACAGAGGGACGTCTATTTAGAACAGAGATGAGAAGGAATTTCTTTAGCCAGAAGGTAGTGAATCTGTGGAAATCACTGCCACAGATAGCTGTGGCAACCCAGTCATTGAATATATTTGGAGCAGAGGTTGATAGATTCTTTGTTAGTCAGGGTGTTAAAGGTTATGGGGAGAAGGCAGGAGAATAGGGTTAAGAGGGATAATAAATCATCTCTAATGGAATAGCAGAGCCGACATGATGGGTCACGTGGTCCTATGTCTTATCCACTTATGGTCTTCCTTCTGAACCAAGGCAGCATGGATTTTGCTGTTCAATAATGAAAAGGAAGAATTTGTACCCTGCTGATATTGTGGAGGTATGGCTTCCACATGGTTTCCCTCCACTCCTTCATTTTCTTTCCAGCCCACAGGTGTGAGAAAGCTGAATTAAAAAATACCGCAGAATGATAGAAATGTCACTGCTTTGAAATGCCAAAAATCTCTTCACAGCTGAGTATTTTCAGCACTTTCTGGTTTACTTCTCTTGCTTTCCCTTGCCATTTTTCCTGAACCCCTTCATTGTTCAGGATCAAAGGGTGCCACAAGCACATAACTGCAGCCCAAATAAAACTGAACATTTATTCCTCTTTAATGATCACTTAACAAACCTCTGGGACCTATTGAGCAGTACAATCCAAACCGCTGGGCAGCATATCTCCTCAGGTGGAATATGTGAGCCTGCACCACCCAGACTGGATATTTACTACATAGACATCTTTCTTCTGCCTGAAAAACAGGTGTACTACATTTGAATTTCTCATCCTGCAACAGCTGTACATAAAAAGATTTCAAATCTTGAATAACAAAGGCAGCAATCACTTTGACTTTAAGGAGAGGTGCACAAGGTGATATCTAATTTGTCTGACTTCTGACAGAAATTCATTTTCACATTCAATAAGAATAGTTTCAAAAAGAAGCTTCAGAAGTACTGGGGAGGGGGAGGTCATTGCCTGAATTGGGTTCTTCTTATTCTGAGATAGCTTGCTCAGTAGTACATTCACAAATATCTATGGAAAAATCAATATATTTTAATTATAAAGAACAAAAGCAGGAGCAGATAAAGATCTATTGTCTGTGTTTTAGGTCAGTAGGGTCATTAGAAATGGAGCCCTCACAAGTTGAGACATTGAATGGCTAAGAGCCTATTGCTTTCTTTTAAATAAGGTTTTTTTCTTATCAGTTTTACCTGCTGACATCTGGCAGAGGTTATTGTGTCTTAAAATGTTATATGTTTCCTCATGCTTATGAAAACTCTCTCTGTTAATTGCTTCGGTTTGAAGGGTGTTTTGATGACTGCACACATGCATCAGATTGTCTCAAGTTAAAGCATTACCTATTTCAATATTTCATAATTTGAATTTGACCTATCAACACATTGTTGGAAATCTACCTATAAATTCGAGATCAATATCTATAGAAATTATACATGCAGTTCATAGATTAGAAGTCCAATACTAGCTGTATTTCATGTGGTGCGCAGCAGCTCTGATTGTATGACCTCTGAAAACTGCACAGAGTCAAAGTAGGTAAAGTGCAATTTTTGTAGACTGTGAACAGAAATTATCAAGTTTCCTTATATAAACAAAATCACATTTCTCACTGAAAATATTAGATTAGTAATCAAAATGACATTAATTTGGAATAAACATGCAGTAAATATGAGCTGCTTTTCTTTATGACCTATGATACATAACCCAATTCTAAAAGTATTTTTAAGAAATATTCCAGTTCCCATTTAAATATCAGCTTGGAGGCAAACTCAGCTTAAGCTGAAAGGTATAGGTTTATATATCACTATAGTGCTAATACAAAATCCAGGATGACACTTGTGTGCAGTGCTGAGGGATTGCTGCATCCTCAAAAGCTAACTTTAAGATGATCTTTCTACTGCATACCAGCACCTTGTCCTGTTGAATGCAGGAGATCCTCCACATCTCTTCGATGGGTGCTTTTGAACACATTACAAAGTTCTAGCTTATTATCTATTCCAGAACTAATGCTGCACAATCTGGGGTATTATCATTCAGGTAGACATTATATTTTTAAATTATGACATTTTTTGAAGAGAATTTGTGAAGCTCCCTTGTTATCTAGAATAACTGTTAATCCTTAAGGAACATCATAAAAACAGTTACCTAGTTATTTCTTTCAGAACTGCCATTGTATCATTGTACTTGACTATTCCAACAAAACCTCAAATGGCTTTCCTCCATCCCCACATTGTAATTTTATATAAAAATCTGCTACCCATGCTCTAACCTATGCCAAGTTGCCTTTACCCATCACTCATGCAATTGCTGATTCACATTGGTTTCTAGGTAAGCTCTTTCTTAATTTTAAATTTCTCATGTGGGGAACGTAATTCAATAGTTCTACGGGAGATAAAGTACGTTTCTATACTCCAAGAGTAGTAGGTTGAGGAGTGCACTGTCAGGGGAAGTGCTGGACGCAGATAGTGTTTGAAAACATAGAGACAGGCACATGAAAAGACAGGGAATGGAAGGATATAGACCACATGAAAGGAGATGGGATTAGTTTGCAATGCATCGATGTCCACATAGAAATCATGGGCTGTAAAGCTTGTTCTAGTGCTGTATTGTCCTATGTTCTACGTTGTGAACAATGATAGTTTGCCCATTTAGGATTGTGCCACATGATTGGCAACTGTATTCCTTTGTAGCACTATCCAGAGGTGGTCTATGTGTACAGCCTTTCAATAAGCCACATACACTTGAGTTCTGCATAGTTTTTTTTACTTATAAGCCACATGATCCTGCATGGTGTTTTTTTTTGCGGAAATAAAAGGGAAGCGGGTTGTAGTGAAGCAGCCTTTTTGAGTCGACACGTGAGCTGTAGGTGCTGAGGCTTTGGTTCAGGGTGTTTAGGGGAGAGAAGGCTGAGCAGGTAAGTGCTGGTGAGGTTTTCCTAAGAACAATTGTTGCCTTTGGAATAGCTGGGATGTCAGTTAAGGCAGTCGTGTGCTCCTCCTGCAAGATGTGGGAGATCAGGGGGATTGTCTGGGATGCTCTTGAGCATCAGAGAGGAGAATTTTGGTGGATGGTGACACCTAAGGTACAGGCTGCAGGGAGATGGGTGACCACCAGGGTAAGTTGAAGAGATAGACAGCACAGGGTTCCTCTGTGCCATTTCTCTCAGACTTAAGCATACCCCTTTGGATAATGCTGGGGGTGATGACTTATCAGGGCACAGTAGCAGCAGCAGCCAAATCTGTGTCACTGTGGCTGGCTCTGTGGCTCATCAGGGAAGGCACAGCAATAATGAAAGGATAGTCTTAGTTAGGCAGGAAGACAGGAGATTATGTGGCTGTGAAAGAGATACCAGGATGGTGTGTTGCTTTACAGGTGCCAAGTCAAGTATGTGTCAGAGCGGCTAGTGAACATTCTCAAAGGAAAGAGGTGGATGAGTGGATGTGCAGCCAGAGGTCATGGTGCAGTTTGAAACTAATGATACACTGTAGGTCAAAAGAGGAACAGAGTTAGGAGATAGGTTGAAACAACACACATCAAAGTTGCTGCCTGGCCTGCTGCGTTCACCAGCAACTTTGATGTGTGTTGCTTGAATTTCCAGCATCTGCAGAATTCCTGTTGTTTGCGTTTAGATAGGTTGAAAAGCAGGTTCTTAAAAGTAGTAATCCTTAGATTACTACCAGTGCATGTTCTAGTCAGGGCAGGAGTAGAAAGCATAGAAAAATGGAAAAATAGAATGTGTGGCTGAGGACCTTGTGTATGATTCAGGATTTCAAGTTCTTGGATCAACGCAACCTCTTCTGGGTCAAGGGGTGACAGACATTAAAGGGACAAGTTGCACCTGAATGGGAAGGGAACCAATATCCTGGCCAGAAAGTTTGCCAGCACTGCTTGGGAGAGTTGAAGCTAGTTCGATAGGTGGGGAGAAGTGATGGTATGTAAACCAGCTGAGAAAGTGGAGGGATTGAGAGGAAGGTACATTTGATGACCAGTAAGGACAGCCAGGAGCAAGGAATTAGACACAATAGGATACATGTGTGTGTATTTTAATGCTAGTAATTTGAAAGGTAAGGGTGATGAACTGTGAGCATGCATCAGAACATTAAGGTAGATAAGCTCCCAGAACCTGATGGGATTTACCCCAGATTACTGCAAGTGGCAAAAGATGAGATTGCTTGACCTTGACCAAGATCTTCACATCCTCTCTAGCCAAAGGCGAGGTCCTAGAAGACTGGCAAGTAGCTAATGTTGTTTCATTATTCAAGAAGGGAAATAGGATTATTCCTGCAAACTACAGACTGGTTAGTCTCACATCCTTGGTAGGAAAGTTACTGGAAAGGATTCTTAGGGATGGGAATTATGAGCATTTGAAAACTCATTCTTAATTAGGAACAGACATGGCTTTTGGTGGGACAAGTTGTGTCTTATTAGCTTTTCTGAGTTTTTGAGGAAGTGATGAAGATGGCTAATGAAGGTAAAGCTCATGGAAAGCATCCAGAAGATTAAGATTCATGGGATAATTTGCCCATTTGCATTCAAAATTGACCTTCTTATAGAAGACAGAGGGCAGTGGACAATGGAACTTATTCTAGTTGGGCTTTGTGACTAGTGATGTTCTGAGGGATCTGTCCTGTGACCTCTTCTGTTGGTAATTTCACAGAAAATACAAAGATGGGTGATGCTGCAGATAGTGTAGAAGACTGCCAAAGGATACAGTGGATTTCAGATCAGTTGCAGACACAGGCAGAGAAATAGCAGATGGAGTTTAACGCTGCCAACTGTGAAGTATTGCAGTTTGGAAGATCAAATGTCAAGGAACAGTACACTGTTAATGGCAAGACCCTTAACAGTGTTGACAGTGTTGATACAGTATGCAATGGGATTTTGAGATCCAAGTCCATAGCTCACTTAAAGTGGCAACACAGGTTTCTAAGGATGGTAAACAAGGCATATCACCCAGCACATCACACAAACCAATCTTCCGTCCTTGGACTCACTTTACACTGCACGCTGTTGGAGCAGTGCTGCCAGGATAATCAAGGACACGACCCACCCAGCCAACAAACTTTTCATCCCTCTTCCCTCTGGGAGAAGATTCAGGAGCTTGAAGACTCAAACGGCCAGATTTGGGAACAGCTTCTTTCCAACTGTGATAAGACTGCTGAATGGACCCTGACCCGGATCTTGGCCGTACCCTCCAAATATCCGGACCTGCCTCTCGGTTTCTTTGCACTACCTTACTTTCCATTCTCTATTTTCTATTTATGATTTATAATTTAAATTTTTAATATTTACTATTGATTTGTACTCCAGGGAGTGCAAAGTGCAGAATCAAATATCGCTGTGATAATTGTGTGCTCTAGTATCAATTGTTTGGCGACAATAAAGTATAAAGTAAAGTAAGTAAAGTATATGGCATGCTTGTTTTGAGTTCAAGATTCTGAAAATTATTTTGTAACTTCATAGAATTCTAGTTAGGTTACATCTGGAGTATTTAGTTCCGATTGCTCCCATATCATATATATACTTTGATAATAATTTTACTGAGAATCTTGAATTAATAGAGGTACATTGAGGTTTTGGAGAGGGTGTAGAAGAACTTTACCAGAACAGTGCCTGAATTAGAGCATATGTGCTGTAGTGAGAGGTTGACAAACTTGGGCTGCTTTGTCTGGAGCAGTGGAGGCAGAAGGGGGATCTGAAAGAAGAGGTTTATAAGATTATGAGAGGCATAGAGTAGACAGCCAGAACCTGTTCCCATGGATGAAATGTCTAACGCCAATAGGCATGTATTTTAGGAAAGAGGCGATAAGTTCAAAGGAAATGTCTGGGGCAAGATTTTTCACACAGAATGGTGGGTTCCTAGAATGCACTGCCAGAGGTCATGGAAGCAACTATGATAGAGGCATTCTTAAGACTCCTCCTAGGTGACCACAACTATGTCATAGGGTTTGGAGGCTTGTGTGCCTCAATGACCGTGAGAGCGATGTTGGTTAGACTCAGGGTTTTATGCTTTGTCTCTTGCCAGGGCCACCCCTGCCAAGCAGGACAAAGGGTAAAGGCCAGACTAGCAGTGGTCCACCGGTCCTCCAGGTTCAGGGGTTCAGCTCAGGGCCAACAACCCTGACTGATGATAGACTATTTTTACAGAAACAACAATGAAGAATCCTTCTACATCTGAGTGTGATGGTATTCCTGAGTCTCCACCTGGGACTTGCATAATTGACAGTAGTGAAAGCTGAGATGAAGCTACTGATTTGATGAAGGAAGCCCTGAACACTACCAGAGATAGAGTACCTTCATTGTTGCCGTAAGCACCAGTGGCGTTATGGGGAGTAAGTAATTTTAAAGACTTTTAGTTAGACACATGAATCTGCAGGAAATAGATGGATAATGATATTGTGTCGGCAGAAAGGATTATTTAGTTGGACTTTTGATAACTAACTTAATTATAATTTGGTACATTATCTTAGCTTGAAAGGATTGTTCCTTGCTGAACTGTTCTAAGTTCTTATTTAGTAACCAATTGAACATACATTAATTAATTCTAAGTATTCTTGTGGCTTCCTCTCTCTTTAACCTCCTCTCACCCTTTGCACTCTGAGATACCTTACTTCCCCAAGTTTGAGCTTCCTCAATATTCACTTCTGACAAACTTCAAGCACCTAATCTCTGAAATTTCCTCCAAGTTTTAGCCTCTCTACCTGCCATTAACTCTCTAAGATAATCCATAAAACATCCTTTTCTGATTCACCTTATCTTCTTTATACCTCTCTCTGTTTTGATTATGCCATGGTGAGATATTTTGCTCTGTTAAAGGCACAATTGAAATGGAATTCGCGATTGCAGTACAATCTTTTATTCAAAATTATCTGTTATAACAGTGATCACATTACTGAAGTACTTTATTTGTTCTTTGGTACTTCAGGATAACTTGCCATTGGGGGAAAAATACTGCACATATCCAAGTTCTGTCATCGTATGAAAAGCACAACCTAGTGATTCCTAGGTTGAGAATCAGCTGGTCATTGATCTATCTGCCCATTCCCCATTTGATTTAACATTTAGCAGGATGTATCTGTGCATTTTAAGTTGGTAAAGTATTACACTAAAAACATAATAAAATAACTAACATATAGTAAACAAATTATTAGCAATAAACATCAATAATTCTGCAAAGAATCAAATTTTTTAAAAAGTTCCAGTTATTGCCATTGTGTCAAGATACAATGCACACATTTGTTTTGATTGTAAACTCTTCTAAATAAACAAGACTATCAATTGTTGGAATATATCTGTACGCAATTTCAAATGAAGTGGCCTAATTCTGCAGAGTAGCTGTAGCTTAAAGAATTTGACTGTTAAATTATCCCTCCTGACTATGAACTTAAACAGACTGAACTCCGTTTCATTTCAATTCAATTAAATAGCATTTAAAACTGAAACAATTTTCCCTCAAGATAATGAGGTAGAAATTTGTTCTTTCAATGTAGCAATAAAGTGATAACTTTTAATGGGAACAGATTTTGGAAGAGAAGTGCAACCTGAAGCCTGTACAATACTGCACCTCAAATGAGTGAAGATGAATTTCTAACCCAACAGCCTAAATCATTGCCAATTCTTCATTTATTTTTCATCACATATCTTCAGCTGGTTTTCTTTAACTTCTCTCCTTTGATGGGAAATTATTGCATGAATGATCACCTCAATTGATTAATGTCACCATGTTGCAATTTCTAGTTTTGCCAGTGAGAATTGGTGAGCGAAGGTGAGGAAAGGAGATACCAGAATTAAGCTTGATTCTCATGCAATATTCACATATTCTTTCAGGTGTAGTCTATTGGGTTATAAACAGAGGTAGGAGGGGATTTTTAAAAAAAATTGTGTTAATTCTGGAAGAGTGATACTAACCTTGTCTTCTTTTTAGTCATAGAGGCATACAACACAGAATCATGCTCTTCAGCCCACTGATTCCACACTGACCATCAAACACTGATTAATAGTAATTCCTTTTCACTTTCCACATTCTCCCTTCAACTCCACCCAGTTTTTACAGCTCACTCGTACAGAAGGGTTGGTTTGTAATAGCTAAATAACTGAACAACCCACACATTGTTGAGGTGTGGGAGAAAACTCAAATATCTGATGGAAACCCATAAACACAAGAGATCTGACAGATGCTGGAAATCCAGAGCGATACATACTATGCTGGAGGAACGCAGTAGGGCACTGATCCTCCAGGTTTGGGGGTTCAGCTTAGGGCTAAGAACCCTGAATGTAAAATGAATTGTTACAGAGACAGCAATGAAGAATCCTTCTATATCTGTATGTGACAGTATGGACAGTCAGGGACGGAAGACCTCATTGCTGCCCTGAATGCCAGTGCTGGAAAGGGCAGTCAGTAAGTAAGTCAGTAGGACAGGTAGCATCAATGGAAATGAATAACCAACCAACATTTTGGGCCTACATCCTCCTTCAGGATGGAAAGACATGCAGTCAAATCAAGCATGTCTAAACTCCAGTAGACAACACATAGAATCAGGGTCGATTCTGGGTCACTGGAGCTGAGCAATAATTCCAATTGTTACGCCACTATGTGATCCCACATAAGAACACTGGAAACAGAAATCAGCACCAGCACTCCACTGGTCTATACTGCTCTGCCATTCAATCAATATATCTCAAACATACCTTGAAGTTTTAATTCTTGGAAAATAATTTGTTCAAATCGAGAGAATCTCTTCATTTTCGTAGACCCTAGTGCAAGGTGGGGGGATTCAAGATTACTCAATTTATTTATTAACTTAGCATGTAATGTGCTTAAATGCCACCCCACCTACAATATTCTGATGTGCACAGTGTCCAAGACTTTATGCATACTGAAGTCTTTCCACGATTACCCCAGCCACTGTGAAACTCAGATCATCAGGTGTGTTGAATTAAATTCTGTAAAGTATTGGATGGATGTCTGAACAGTTCAAACTGACAATTTAATTCTTTGTGAGCTCACAGCATGTAGAGTGTCTGTACAAGGTAAACACTGTAGGTTTGTTAATGTCTAATGTTTGTTGATAGCGACTGCATTCTTTCTTAGCCTCAGGCATCATTAACATGAGGATGTCTGTTAATGTCTATTGGTCGCTTTGAGAGTTAGGTTGATGGAATTTTTCTTAGTGTCTGTCAAATTGGCTTGATGGATTATTTTTGGATTTGAATTTATCACTTATATGTAATATGAATGTTCTTTTGTAACTAAGGGAATGTAAGGTCCAAAACACTGGTGGGCTGGTGGATAAGGAGTGACCATTACAGTGTCTAATTGATTTATAAGGGTATGCTGAATACTGTGTTAATGAACATATGTATTGCTTGAATGAAAGAAACCAGGCTGAGTTAATGGCATGAGACAAATGATCAAAGAGTTTGTCTGTCTTTGTGTGTCTCCCTACATATGTGCAGCACGTACTTATTTGGGTACCTTTCCTTGGGTTCTTTGGACTTTGCCTGGAACGGATATCACAACTGGTGTCTTGGACCCAGGCATGGTTTCACATGTAAGTCAGAATTCTGAGTTCCCCTGACAACAGCGACAACCAACTGGAGATTAAAAATCATGAGTCCTGCAGTATTTATAGAAATCTTTGTGACTTACTATGTAGTATTTTGTGTGGTTTATTTGTGCTTTCTATTTTATAATAAAGTATGCTTAATATACATGGTTGTGTTTGTACACTTATTAACACATCTCCTGGACACTCGAATAGTTTGAGTCTGATCAACCCGGCCCATTAAATCAGGTTGTGGGAAAGGAGTCAGAATGGACAGATAACTGAGGGAGGTTTCGGTAGAACTGTAACTCGGAGTAGTTTGGGACTGTGGGTGGATTACAAACAGTTATTGCGGGGTGAGGGTGAACATAGAGAAGTTCAGGGAAAAACCTTCCAGAAAGTGGGTATCAAGGTAAT
The DNA here is from genome assembly GCF_963921235.1 of Mobula hypostoma. Lineage (NCBI taxonomy): Eukaryota > Metazoa > Chordata > Chondrichthyes > Myliobatiformes > Myliobatidae > Mobula > Mobula hypostoma. The sequence goes on from NC_086106.1 coordinate 71,721,466, forward strand.
AGACCACACAAATCAGTCACTCTTTAACTAACCTCAAAGCAGGCCTCTAAAATATTGTGAGAAGTTGCATTTGCATGAATGATCTATTCTTTATTTGTCCCATATATGTGCAAATAATTTGAAGCCAATGACCATTGTTTGTCCTGTGCCTTACTGTCTTTAAGCAGTCCATACATACGGAAATGACAGACTGAAAATAGTGACCTATGAAGCTGGTGCTTTAGTGTAATTGGCTTTTGACTTAAGTCAATCATGGAGCACAAAGAAATCAATACACGATGCAATAGAATTTCTAAACCTCAATCTTTCAATTGACATTTAATGTGTGGAAAATTTTCCTTGATGTTACTCCACAATGAATCCCTATTAAGAATGAAAGTTCATTTATACAGTGAACTTTCAACAGCAACGATGGGCAAATTCTCCTGACTGCCTTTTCTGAATGGTGGACATCAATCATGCTGTTCAGGGTTCTGATGCTTGAATTAATTCAATATAGATGTTCCACAGAAACATTTTAAACTCATTTTACTTAGTCAGTCCTCTACAATTAACAGTCACAACAAAATACCAGGTAATTTTTTAAACATGTATCACATAATTTATAAAGAGTTAGGTCACTGCTAGGCAATCAGCGATGATTTTTGTGCATTATGATGAACTGAAGTCATGGAGGCCTAATGTGTTTCTCCTCATTCCAGGAGTAAACACAGTTCTTTATCAAGAGCACTTGTCAAATGATGCAATCCAGTTTCTCTTCAACTACATTTCTATGGCATGTTTCAACAGTCATTGCAACCTTAAACATTCATTAGACTTAAAATGAAAGACTACTAGACCTTGAATATTACTCTTTTCAAGGCGACTAGAAAGATTGGATTCAGTGACCTGACCTTTCATACATAATTTAAAAATTGTTATGAGTTTATAGTGAAAGTTATAATTCTTGCTTTGATAATGAAAGGGAAATGAAAAGGCATCGAACAATCTGGCAAAGCCCCGGAGTTCTAATACACAGGAATGAAATCACCAACAGAAAATATTTCCAACATAAACAAGCATCACCCATTCAAATCATATGTAAGACAAACAAAATATCAATGACAAAATTATAATGTAATAATGGTGCAAATGTACATAGAACCATAGAAACTACAGCACAGAAACAGGCCCTTTGGCCCTTCTTGGCTGTGCCGAACCATTTTCTGCCTAGTCCCACTGACCTGCACACGGACCATATCCCTCCATACACCTCCCATCCATGTATCTGTCCAATTTATTCTTAAATGTTAAAAAAGAACCCACATTTACCACCTCGTCTGGCAGCTCATTCCATACTCCCACCACTCTCTGTGTGAAGAAGCCCCCCCTAATGTTCCCTTTAAACTTTTCCCCCCTCACTCTTAACCCATGTCCTCTGGTTTTTTTCTCCCCTTGCCTCAGTGGAAAAAGCCTGCTTGCATTCACTCTATCTATACCCATCATAATTTTATATACCTCTATCAAATCTCCCCTCATTCTTCTACGGTCCAGGGAATAAAATCCTAACCTATTCAACCTTTCTCTGTAACTGAGTTTCTCAAGTCCAGGCAACATCCTTGTAAACCTTCTCTGCACTCTTTCAACCTTATTTATATCCTTCCTGCAATTTGGTGACCAAAACTGAACACAATACTCCAGATTTGGCCTTACCAATGCCTTATACAACCTCATCATAACATTCCAGCTCTTATACTCAATACTTCGATTAATAAAGGCCAATGTACCAAAAGCTCTCTTTACGTCCCTATCTACCTGTGACGACACTTTTAGGGAATTTTGTATCTGTATTCCCAGATCCCTCTGTTCCACTGCACTCCTCAGTGCCTTACCATTAACCCTGTATGTTCTACGTTGGTTTGTCCTTCCAACGTGCAATACCTCACACTTGTCAGTATTAACCTCCATCTGCCATTTTTCAGCCCATTTTTCCAGCTGGTCCAAGTCCCTCTGCAGGCTCTGAAAACCTTCCTCACTGTCTACTACACCTCCAATCTTTGTATCATCAGCAAACTTGCTGATCCAATTTACCACATTATCATTCAGATCATTGATATAGATGACAAATAACAATGGACCCAGCACTGATCCCTGTGGCACACCACTAGTCACAGGCTTCCACTCAGAGAAGCAATTCTCTACCACCACTCTCTGGCTTCTTCCATTGAGCTAATGTCTAATCCAATTTACCACCTTTCCATGTATACCTAGCGACTGAATTTTTCTAACTAACCTCCCATGCGGGACCTTGACAAAGGCCTTACTGAAGTCCATGTAGACAATATCCACTGCCTTCCCTTCATCCACTTTACTGGTAACCTCCTCGAAAAACTCCAACAGATTGGTCGAACATGAACTACCACGCACAAAGCCATGTTGACTCTCCCTAATAAGCCCCTGTCTATCCAAATGCTTGTAGATTCTGTCTCTTAGTACTCCCTCCAATAACTTACCTACTACTGACATTAAACTCACCGGCCTATAATTTCCCGGATTACTTTTCGATCCTTTTTTAAACAACGGAACAACATGAGCCACTCTCCAATCCTCCGGCACTTCACCCGTAGACAGCGACATTTTAAATATTTCTGCCAGGGCCCCCGCAATTTCAACACTAGTCTCCTTCAAGGTCCGAGGGAACACTCTGTCAGGTCCCGGGGATTTAACCACTTTAATTTTCCTCAAGACAGCAAGCATCTCCTCCTTTTCAATCTGTACAGTTTCCATGGTCTCACCACTTGATTCCCTCAATTCCATAGATTTCATGCCAGCTTCCTTAGTAAATACAGACACAAAAAACCTATTTAAGATCTCCCCCATTTCCTTTGGTTCCGCACAAAGCCGACCACTCTGATCTTCAAGAGGACCAATTTTATCCCTTACAATCCTTTTGCTCTTAATATACTTGTAAAAGCTCTTTGGATTATCCTTCACTTTGACTGCCAAGGCAACCTCATGTCTTCTTTTTGCCCTCCTGATTTCTTTCTTAAGTATTTTCTTGCACTTCTTATACTCCTCAAGCACCTGATTTACCCCCTGTTTCCTATACATTTCATAGAACTCCCTCGTCTTCTTTATCAGAGTTGCAATATCCCTTGAGAACCAAGGTTCCTTATTCCTATTCAATTTGCCTTTAATCCTGACAGGAACATACAAACTCTGCGCTCTCAAAATTTCCCCTTTGAAGGCTTCCCACCTACCAATCACATCTTTGCCAGAGAACAACCTGTCCCACACCACGCTTTTTAGATCCTTTCTCATTTCTTCAAATTTGGCCTTCTTCCAGTTCATAACCTCAACCCTAGGACCAGATCTATCCTTGTCCATGATCAAATTGAAGGAACAAGAAGATTTAAGTATAGGATCATATTAACTTTATAGATTAAATAGACTAATTAGTTCAGTGAATAGCAGTTCAAGAACAGTAACTTTCTTTAAATCATTCTGTTCTTGAACAAACCAGCAAACCCCTAACCACTGCAGTTTACCAACGCTATGATCACATTACACTAAAATTGACTTGTTTTTGTTCTAATTGTGTTGTTCCAATAGTTGTGTATAATTTATGTTTAATTTATGCTGCTATGTACCTACAATGCTATGGCAGGTTTGTCATTGTACTTGTGACGTACCTGTATCTGTACATATAACAATAAGCATCATTAACTTTGAATTTTTGCCTCTGGGCCCCCTATATTCAGTAACTTACAGCCTTTTATTGATTTGATCGATTTGATCCCAGATCTGTGCAGGACCACTAAGATTTCTTCCATGATTTTAAGTTGTGCCTCTGAGTATTTTGTTGCATCAATCATGTAATTCTGTACCCCATGCAAAATAAAAACACTTCTCGATATCTCCATGGCAATATCCATTGCCCCCTTTGAACTTCCAGTTGAATTTGCAGTATATATCAGAATGCAGTGCCATAAAGAATTGGACACATCCATTTTAAACAGCATAACTTTCTTCTAGTCAGCTATCTTTTCCATGTCCTATACATCCATTTGGTATGTTGAACAGTGTTCACTGCCTGAAATCTGCTCACACATTTGATGCCTGATATTTTTGATTTTGAGCAGGGCCTTTCCTGTACCAACCTATCAGTTGCCCTTTATGATTCAGGAGCTCTTGTACTTAGTCATCAAGATATGCCTTTCTGAGTCTCCCAACATGCAGCAGAAAAATCTCTCAAACTGCTATAAAAGGAAAAAATGCTCAGGCCAGCTCTTTCTTCAATGAAAATGTAGCAAATTAAATGGCTGCTTTACCTTTGCAGTTACATCTCTGCATCCTAATTGTTAATTATTATTCTTAGCACCACTGACTGCATAGACAAGAGATTATCCACACAACTAAAAACAGCACTGTTAAATGCAGCAGCATGAAAGATACCTCAGAAAAAAAACTTTCAATTATTTTTATCAACTATAAGTAATGCATCAATAAGATTGCTTGCTCCAATGCAAACACAGATCTTGATAATCAGATTAAGTCAGAATACCAAAAAACAAGAGACATTGTAAAATGTCTATAGTTGAAGTATTAACAGCCTGTCTGCAAAATATCTAGAAAGGAAGAGAATATCCTTGGCAATATACTAAACCTGATGCCTATCCACCCAGATTTTAGATATCTCTTTTATTTTTGATAATTGTCCCTAATTAATATTATATACACTCAAAAAAGATCAACCTACTGATTCTTAATATATGTTAAAAGGAGTCAGCTTATTACTGCATTTTCAGTGTGTGACATTATGAAATCATTTGCTTTCCATTTGGGAAAAGCAAGTTAGGGTTTAACCAGCCTGACTTCAGAACTTAGTTCGAATAACTCAACCCTCCATATGCACAAAATCATTCTCAGCCACTTTACTAAATACACACCAAGAAGGAATGGAATATTTTTATCATAGCTCTCAGAAACTGTTCATAACTTTTAAGCTACTATATCCTATAAGCAGCAATGAAATGGACAGATTTCCTGCAGAGAGTGGTTTAGGTGATTAGGTTTAACGGCTTCTAGAAAGAATTCCTGCAGATGGCTGTTGGAATGGGTTCTGATGGTTCTGAAGTGTGGAAAATAGAGGACTGCAATAAAATGTTACAGCCGATTGAAAGACCTAACATAATTTTTCCTGAAGGCTATTACCTTATGGGCAATTTCAGAAGTATATACTATTTCCCTGTACGATCTAGAATTCTTATGAATAGAACAGTAGATAATTACAGTACTGCAACTCTTAACTAATTAAGCTTCAACATCTGCTGTGTGACAGACAAATCTAATAATTTATAAGCAATATTAATACCCAGAATAAAATACAAAGTACATATACGTCACCATATACAACCCTGAGAACATTATACTGAATTGATGAATTGCTCCTATTCTTTTGGTTGTACGGAAGCGGTGCTTAAGCAACTCTTGAGAGTTCAAAGGAGATTATGTTAGAAATGGCGTTATACGCTGATAATAAAATCACCCATTACCTGTCACATTATCTGTACTACAGTCAAAACTGATGATCATAAAAACATTGTACAAGAGCTATTTCATATCCAAGTCTGCTTTTTACACAAGTGCACATTATCAAATACAAGGTAATTCATTTTTTGAATCCTTTTTCCTGTCATCTTCTGGGAAAATAACACAAATTAAGGTTTGGAGAAGCAGAAATCCATGTCTCTGAACCCATATCATGAGAGAGGAGTTTTGCCCAGATGATCACTAAAAGGTAGCAACCTTCACATAAATGAACTATTGACAACAATTTCATTATAGACTTATAAGTAAGTTTTATTTTAAAATTTTCAATTTGTGATTATTTACAGTTATAGAAAAAGACATAATGCATTCGAGTTTTAGATAAAGCCATTTTGACATGATGCCAGCAAAATATCAGTTTACAAATGCAAAAAAATTGAAATCAGTTTAATATTATTTCTTGAAACAGAAATAATAATTAAACCTAATGATGGTATAAGGTGTACTGCACCCATGGCAATGTACTCTTTAAAAACATTGTACGGGCACAGTATGTATTACATCAAATCACATAATACTGAACAACAAAAAGGCTGTTCAAGTTTTTTAGTGCAATGGTATGAGACTGTGTTTCTTTTTTTCCATGTTCAGAATATGATGCCATTAAATTAGCCATCTTCTGTAATATCACTTTATATACGTAAGCCACTAACACGAGTCCTATCTGCCTGCTAAACGTAAGGACAATTACTAGATCTCCTGGCCAATAAAATAAACGGATATGAGTTGACACATAATATGCCTTGAAGAGACCAGATTGAGGAGGTGTTTGATTGTGAGGAGGTCAAATACCAGGTGCAGTGCCAGAGACAGGGGTGGAGGATATGATGTGAGCCTATAGAGGTGGGGTGTAGAGGTCTTGCTCACTTTGCAGAGCCTACTCTCTCCTTGGCACTATAAGATCTGCAAAGAGAAAAGCCATCAGGACCATCACTGAGGTGCAGAGCAAGCCTCCAGATGGCTATGAATGAAGAGGCGTGACCCGTGGACTAATGCTGTTGGGACACAAGCCAACTCTGGCCAAGTCACCTTGGTAAGTTTGTCTGATGTTGAAGACCTGAAACACCTTTTGACCCCAGGTTACATCACTGATGTTGTGTCCCAGCTCATCCTAAGATGTATTTCAGCATCATGCTCCTGAAATCCTGATATTATCAAGTTAGTACATGTCTCCTTTCCAATCTCGTGCATTTATTAAATTGACTACAAAAATAGGTAACGCAGATTTAAGTAATCCCGCACGTCAAAACAAAGAATTATGATTTCAACTTCAACATTTCTATCCTATATAACATTGGATCCTTAATTGCATGAGTCATGAGCAGCCTCTATTCTAGAGCACCACTGCAGTGCTCAGTTGCCAGGGTGGTATTTTGCTGAAATCCAACTCCTCTTGTTAAGAAACTGCTTCAGGAAATTGGACGACACTGTCAAATTGCTGGTCTTTTCTTGTATTTTACAAAGTTTGTTGCACAAAATGAAACATTTTGATTTTAATATATGTAACAATATAAGTATTTTCAAAGTATGAAACATATACAAGTTTCATCTATTACGTCTATCCCTTTATTTAATGTTACATGTAAATGGTCTGAAATTACAATGATTAATCAAACCATTAAGTTAGTTTAACTTTTCACAAAGAATTATCTTTTGCATCAGACAAAAAGTAAATTTGTACTTTTATTCTTTCCTCAATTTTTTTTCTGGCATTATACCTGCTTAATACTGGTTACTTCTCTTTTTATGAGTTCTAAGGAGAAACTAGTGATCTGGTTTCTTTAGGGACTTTGCACTCGAGGACATGTTGGTTCACTTCTCAATTTTCCCCAAACATAGTATGCTATTGGTATGCTATTTTCATGTAGGTGTATGTGCTCCCATCAACTTTTCATCCTGCACGCAAACCATCTTTATGATGGAGGTGAAGCAAAGCCAAGATCAGAAGCTGGGGTCTGGCACGTGCCTGGGAACCAGTGTTTTTTTGGGGGAATGGGGCCAAGACAGCCAAATGGGAGTGACTATGAAGTGTACCAAGTGTGAATTTAGATCAGGAGCTGGAAATTTGTGTACCACTGGAATATAGGCAGTCCAAAAGTGTGCAAGGGAGAGTGGGGGTGCTTCAGAGGGCAGGTAGAGGTTAGATGATCTGGTTGACAGGAAGCAGCATTGCATTTAGCACTGAAATAACGAGAAACATCATCATTCTGAGTTCATCAAATCTTTGGAGTTGTGCAAATAATAGACGTATAGAGACTCAGTCAACGGTTGTATTCAAAACAGATTTTTTTTAGTTTTGGACATGGGAGGAATTGAAGGAAAAGTGGAGAATGGGGTCAAATAAGGAGCTAAAAGATCAATCATGATCCCCAGTTCCAATGGTGAAGCATATCATCTATTCCTGTTCCTTGGTGTTTTATCCTCATATGATGAACCAACAAAAGGAGCTGTCTGGTTTCATTATTTGACTATCTTGGTTGAAAAGTTGTTGGACATGAAGGGTACAAAGGGATATGAGGTAAGTACGGACAAGTGGCACTGATATCAAAGTTCAGCTATGACTTTCTGAAATGGAAGAGCTGGTACAACAGGACCTTCTGCCTCTTAATTTCTTCTACTTTGAGGTGGCACGATAGTGCAGCGGTTAGTGTGATACTTTACAGAGTCAGTGACCGTGACTGGGGTTCGATTCCCACTGCTATGTGTAAGGAGTTTGTACATTCTTCCCATGACTACATGGGTTCGTCCCGGTGCTCCGGTTTCCTCCCACCTTCCTAAGACTTACGGGTTAGGTAGTAAGTTGTTGGTGTCAGAAGCATGCGACGCTTATGGTCTGCCCCTAGCACATCCCTGTTGACATAAATGACATATTTCACTGAATGTTTAGATGTTTCGATGTAGATGTGACAAATAAAGCTAATCTAACCTAATCTCCCTTTAGCTTAGCTTACTCTATTTGCTGCACACTGTGCTGACTCTTCTACACTGGAAAATATGATATAATCAAGAAGATAACGGTGAGTAAACTGCAAGACATATGATTTGAGTTGCTTGTCTTCTCCCCCTGATCTTCCTCTTCTCAGTGCCTGAATTTATGAAGAAGCTCAATTTAAGTTGAGGGAAAAACATGACAAATTTCAATTAGGTGCTGCAGCATTACATACAAATTGAGTTCAATAATTTCAGATTATACAGCAGCTACCAGATCCATTTAACAGTCAATAATTAATTCTGCTATTTCAGGTTACAGCTTTTCTATATCTTCCTTGCTTCTCACTGCCATTTTGCTTTTGCTCATCACTTTTGCCATTTGTCCCACTCAACTCAAAAACTTTCTCTCATGTCAGTTTCCACCCTCTCCCTCTTCCCCCACTCTCCAATTTAATGGGAGCCACCTCAGTTCAAAGTAAGGAAGATTTAGTGGGGGTGACCACTGCTATCAGGACTTTGCAATGAAGAACACAGCTCACAATCGATGATACATCAGACTTAACTTCAAAATGTTAGAATTGGAATTAGCTCCTCATTTTCTTGTTTGGTTCTTCAACGGGCTAGTGGCATTCCAGAACTTTAGGGGTGAAAGTCAGGTAATGCCATTCTATCTACTTCAGCTGGGTCTGCTTCACATTTGTGTGAAGAGTACATTTTCAAATTGTAAACGAAAATTTGTGTGGTGTGCTGTATATAATTTCTCACAGCGCGTTACTTAGAGTTTCACATTACCATTTGTTCTGTCCAAGCACTTGTTGCTCTATTTTCCGATGATTTCAAAGCACATTTGTGGACTAATTATTCTATTATTTTATTCCTCTTTTGATAGTGATTATATTTCAATTAGCACCCGTTGCTATATCGAAAAGCATCAACAATGCCTTGGTAAAAGAAGGATGCACAGCATAGGTCCTTTTGCTATCAGCAATTACAAAAACATAGTTTCCTTTCTTACTTAGTAAAAAGCTTCATCTCTCAACACATTGGCTTTTCATTATGTAAGAATACTTCTATTATGTACCGAAACAGTCCAAGAAACAATTACATACCAATTTGGTATCAAGCAATTCAGGAGGTACACTTTTCTAGCTATTATTAAGGATGGGATGGTGAACACAAAAGGACCAAATAAAGGAGAGGGGATGAAGACAGGAGGGAGAAAGAGAGGGGAGAGGAAAGGGTAGAGGCAGGTAGAGAGGGAGAGGGGTTAGAGGGGTAGGGGAGGGGGAAGGGGGAGTGGGAAAATGGGGAAGAGGAAGGGGAAGAATGGTGAGGGAGAGAGATGGGGAGTGTGGGGGAGGGGTAGAGGCAGGAAAGAGGGAGGAGCGGAAGGGGGGAAGAGGGGAGGGTGGAAGGGGAGAGGATGAAAAGTGAAGGGGAGAGATGGGAGAGATGGGGAGGGAGGAAGAGGAAAGAGAGAGTGGGGAGGAGAAGGGGAGGGGAAAAGGAAGAGGTGGCTGGAGGGAGACAGGAAGGAGAAAGGGGGAAGGAGAGACGGAGAGGGGAGGCAAGGGGAGGAGAGAGGGGGAGAGGGGAAGAAAGTGAGATACATTATCTTCTCCTTTAGCCAATGTAAGTCTAAGTTACAGATAAAAATAGACACAAAGGAATTGTGCCCATGTTAGTGAGTTGAATATGGATACAGAATGTGAAAAGAGTGAAAAAGTAGTGTGGAAAGTGAAACAAAATGGATTCATGTCCACAACCTTCCTCGCACACTCAGATAATGAGCTCAAAATAGCTTTGATCAGCAAATTAGATTACTGGCTTTGCATCAAAGTCAAATAACTGTTGGAATAAAAAGCTGTTTTGAATCTGCTTCTTCGTTACTGGCGATATCCTCACTTCTTCCATTTATACTGCCTTTATCTCATGATATTTACTCAGACCTTAGACCCCAAGATTTCCTCCCAGATCCAGTAGCTCCTTGTTCAGTGTTCCACGGGAGACATAGCCATAGATGTCTATCCTTTTACAGCTTATCCTGAGTAGAGGAGCTTTCAAACCCCTGAGCAATACTTCAGAGTTCAGCTATGACTCAGAAAGCAACTATCAAATAAAACAGTAAGCCAAAATCAAAGCAAGAAAATAGGATTGAAGAAATAAGCCTCAACCAGCTTATTAAATCAATGTACAAACAATAAGTTATATCTGCTGCTGTATTCATTATTAATACTATAGATTACAACATAAACTGATATCTTCATTAATTAGTTTTATCAAATGATTTAAAAATAACCATGATTAATCATGCAATTATAAATGAATTAATTGCAGTGTTAATTACTTTGTAAAACAATAATGGAAAGCTAATAGTTTTGAACAGAGCTAACGAACAATAAAGGGTTTCAGACAGTGTAAGGGGAATAGGCAGAGCTGGGATGAAGGGGAAACGGCATTGCGAAGAAGAGCCATTGCTGTGTAGAGGGAGCATGCGAATGAGTGGGACTTTGGGGAGGGAGCATGCAAAGATAAGTGACAGAGAAAGGGAGAGAGCAGAGTGGAAGCATTTTGCCAAGTCAGAAGTTATTAATCACACAGTTCAATCAAACCAATCCCAATCAAAGAAGGCAACACTGTATCTGAATGAATTTAGGCCTTCACTGCATGGTCAGTCCTTGTTTGTATCTCTCCCTTTTCTCAGGAAGGCCACGGGAAGGAGGTTCTGACACGGTATTGAACCATAGAGAGAATGGGGATGGGAGATCCAGCAGGAAGGGTATTCTCTGCAGAGTCCATCCTCGATCAGCTGTGGCAAGCTGAACTGGACATTGCTGGGATTCTGTGTGCTTTTATCTCATAAAGCTTGTCAAAACACAGGCAATTTCATCTTTGACAGTTGTACATCTTGGAGTTTGTCATCCTTTCCACTGCTCTCAGATTGTGGTACACTGCTTCAAAGTATCCCTGTCCCCAACTCTTACTGAATTCTGAGAATCTGTCATTTTTGTCTCCACTCTCCAGCCACTCTCTGTCAACTTTTTGATTAATTCAATTTGTATAAATGGAAGTTTCTGATGATGAAACATCATTTACTGAAATTTCATATCGTTAAGGCAATGAAATGGAAATCACTCTAATCACAAATTGACCGATTATTGTCCTGAGAGAAATCAGTGCCTAATTAAGCTGAAGAAGACAATGCAACCACACATCCTTAAAGTGACACTAAAAAGAAAATAGCCACACATATAGCAGCATTTTAAGGCACATGGCATTACACTTCAATTGTCATGTATCGTTTTTTTCTACATTCATGCAGCAATAAATGACCAGCTTGATAAATCATTATTAGAAATGATCATATAGTTTCAGCTTTCCTATCAGTCCAGATGTCTTGCAGCCTGTTTTATATCATAAACTCCCACAAACTTCCACCAAATCATTCCCCCTATACCTGCCTCACCGAACAACAATTCATCTCCTTAAAAAAGTCTTTATGAGTTTTCACAATTCAACACATTGTTGCTAATGCCTGGAGAGATGACTAACATGTTCTCAAGAATTGTTGACATTCAAGAATTGTCAAGACATCAAATACTGATTATAATTATATTTTATTGGTTACTTGATGTTGAAAATTAGTCTTTTTTTAAATATTCCACAGCCTACATCTTATTGTTGAATTTGGTTCAGGACACATTTAAGAACTGTGGTAAATAAGCAGAAGAAAAGGAGAGGAAAATGTCAAATTTTGATTTGCAAATAATTCTAATTAAACAGTAATAATAAAGCCGTAATTGGTTCTCATTTTTATTTTATTGCAGATCTTCAATCTTGGCAGGGCTTATTAAAATATTTACTTATGGATAAACATTCAAATGAGTTAACAGAAAATCGGGAATTTAAGCAGGGTTTAAATATGCAATGGTGAAAGTGCCCTTCCATCTGCTTTCATGCCTTTCCACCATTTGTCCAGATAAAAACATAAAGTCAGTTGTGTAACCATTGAGTCAGGCTACGTTTTATCATGAATGAAGTAGAGACAAATAGTGTAAAATCGATTCCAAGTAGGAAGCATCTTTCCTGCCTTGGGCTTCTCATTCTCTATGGAACAGCTTTGTGAACACAGTTTAAGAAGTGCTCGAGCAGTTCAGTGAACTCCCTGAGAGCATTTTAAATGAGACAGAATTCATGAATTTTTTATATTAAGATTTAACCAGCCATCCAGCAGCCTCAATGTTAAGGCACTCTTGGTCACCTGGCAAAGCCGAATCCACAGGCATCACAGTCATCACAGGTTTTGCCATGTTGCATCATTCTAAAGGAAATACAGATGTGTGCGCGTGTGTGTGTGTGCGTGTGTGTGTGTGTGTGTGTGTGTGTGTGTGTGTGTGTGTGCACGCGTGCGTGTGTGTGTGCTTGGGTCCACATGCATGTACAAGGAAAGTGTGAGTGAGTTGGGTAGTGGAGGGGAGGGGCATTTAGCAGTGCAAACAATGGTCTTTCTTTACTAACTGACAAATAGTGATAGTGCTGATTAAAAATGATTAAGAATAAAGTGCTGGGAAGTAAAAACTTGGTCAGACACTGAGCTCAGGATGCAGAATGCTGATAACCACATTTTTAATCTGACGTCTGTCATTGAACAACCACCAAGCACAAGACAAGCAGAATCATTTATGATTGGACCAGCACAAAGAACAGCAAACAGAACTTACCCTCCTTCTGTTCAGTACCCCTCCTAAGCCCCTCTTCCTTCCCCCTCTTCAACTTGACACCTCACCCCAGCCCCAACTCCTGTTGTCTGCACCATCCTCCCATCTGCACCTCCCACCTCTTCCTCACTGACGTTGAATGGTCACTCCTTTACAGGAGCCTCACTATTGTACCCCTATGCCTGCACCTCAGTGAGTTCCGATCCCAACACAAGACTGAACTCTTCTCCTAACTCTGTTCCTGGTTCTTCAGCAAGGAATCATCATTAACCACTAACAATCCTTTGCTCTTGTCTCCATCACTCCCCTTCCACTTCCAGCCTCTACCCTCTCTCCATGGTTTCATTTCCAACATCTCGTATTCAGGTTGGATAGCTTACAACCCAATTTGCATAAATACTGAATTTTCCAGTTTCAGGAAACCCACACTCACTTGGTTCTCCTCCCTCGCACACTCACCTGTTTATATGATTTTCTTGCCTCCCCCCTCTAAATGCCCATCATCCAGCTGGTTCCACCGATCACTTAGTTCCTCCATCCAATCCCTTCCCCCTTGTCCTGGCAGCCTTTGCTCTTCACTCCCAGTCCTCTTCAGTCCTGATGAAGGGTCTCAGCCCAAAAGATCGATTGTTTACTTTTTCCATAGCTGCTGCCAGCATTTTGCATGTGTTGCTTGGATTCCCAGCATCTTCAGATGTTCTCTTGTTTGTGGCTCTTCACTCACAGTCCTGACACAGGATCTCATTCCAAAACATCAACTTGCACCATTTGCCTCTACAGATATTGTTTGACCCACTGAATTCTTCTAGTGTTCTGTCTTTGAACAGAAGCATGTGCAATGTCCTGGTTAAGATTTTTACTGCTAACACTGTAGAGTATTTCATTTAGTAGCTTTCTGCAGAAGCAGTGTGTCCTGCTGAAGCATGGTTGGGTTTCGGGCAAAGATAAGGGGCTGTGAGGTTCAACTTAGGAATGTTGTGTCAGCCAGTCAGGATGGAGGAATTGTGACAAGGTTCGAATGAAAACTGGGCAGAGAGAGATTTGTGATGGACACTGGTAGGGCTGGTGTTTTGTTTTTGGTGGGAGCGGCAGAGAGGACAGGAAGGAGGTTGAGGATGCCATTTCTGATCTACAAGGTGCCTTGTGCAGATTAATGGTTCCAAGGAGGAAGGGCCAATACGCCTAAGAGAGCATCTGTTTGTTCTAAATGGATTACGAGCAATATTCAGGATTTGGTGTGTTCTTTCATGCAGACAGTGGGTCCAGCACATGAGTTAAAGACAACTACAAGTTGAGCCCCAAACTTACGTGCACATGTGGACTAGGCTATCTGTAATGGGCCCTTTCCTTTTTCCCTTTCCTTTTTCCTACTGACTGTTTGTAAATTTATAAATTTGATATTTTATAAATATACTTCCTTTATAATTTTATGCGACGTATGACTTGTTATTTCGTGCCGACCAACAATTGTTTATGGGCAATATCTATACAGCATTCACTCAAATCGAGGTTTCTTTAATCAGAACATCCATAACGTTCCTGTTTGGCTGAACACTAAATAAAACGGACTCTCAATGTCTATTGTTTATGAAGGGTGGCCTTCTCAGCACTGAGTCCCACAGCTGTTAGCGAGGCCGGCAAAGAGCCTAGTTTCCATATGAACCTGGTGAGGGGGCTTCACATGGTTTCCAAAAGCTCTGAAAGCACTGAGTGCTGCTTGGCTGCTGGTGAAGTGAAATGGAGCACCAACTGCAAACCTTGGGGAAGCAGAGAAACTGAGAGGCTAAGAAGAGATGTCAGTTGTGAATCTGTGCTTCTGGACAACAAAAGGTTTGACTAATTCATATCATAATTGATAAATGGAGAATTGTAAATTATACACCCATTTAATTAAGGTCCCTTTCTTAAAAGTCTGGATTTTTATTTTTTCATGTGATTAATTCACAGCAGAGTCAGAAAGGAACTTGATTGATGGAGAGAGAAGTGAGTGCCAAGTATTTGGCATACCACACACATGCACACAATTTAAATAAATATCAAGTAGCTGCTGAAGATGTGCTTTATATGTCATCTGTGGATCAGCAAGGGAAAGGTCATGCAATCACTGTATTTGGAGTATTGCCATCGTCAGGGCCTGATTCAAATCCAGCTCAGGGAGAGGTGAGCAACACTACTTTAAATTTAATTAAGTGTCACTGCGACGTCAGTAGTCTTGCTCTGTGGATCTATATAAAAGATGCACATCCTGGTACAAACCTTGATTCATTGTTAAAAAGAAGCGGAGCTTCCTTGGCAGGTCTATCGCAAGGGTAATGCAGAAAGTGGTTACATCTGACCTTTGCCATGCTGCTCTTGAAAATGCCTATCACTGTCAACAGATACAAAGTGATATATATATTTCATTCCAGAGCTCTGTCATCTCTCACCTTGCTGAGGAAATACAATGCAGTGGTTTTCAAGCCTCTCCTCGGCCCTCTCATATGAGTCAGTAAGACAATAAATGACCTGAAGACCAATTTACAGATTATTGTGCCAGAAACATTAGAATAGTAAACAGATGGTGCACTTCCACTGAATAAGATGGACAAATTAATTGATTTTCCCCATGGAGACATATCAAAGCCTAAAGGAGTAACTGAGAACTTTTTTACCTGATCAATGGCCTCTGATTGTTTCTAAATAAAGCCAACTGGTAGTATATTAAAAATCTATTTTATTTTAATAATAAGCATCTATGGTGCAATAAAAAGAATGCAAATAAATGACAGTGCAGTTAATGCTCTGAGTGGGTATAATGGGTGCCTGTTGGAGATGAAATTTGTAGCTTCCAGTGATCAACAGCGATTATAGCTCAGTGAACAATACAGTCATATTGTCAGTTCTGATCTAAAAGTTCCTAAACCTGGGCCTCTGTACCTCCCTTTAATACTGGATCCTTGACTTCCTCACTGGGAGTCCACAGTCAGTGGAGTTTGGAAATAATATCTCTTCACTGACAATCAACACTGGCAAAGCTCAAATTTGTATGCTTAGCTCACTGCTCTACTCTCTCTACAGCCATGACTGTACAGTTCAAATGCCATTTATAAATTTGCCAATGACACAACTATTGTTGGCAGAATTTCAGGCATTGACAAGGAGGCATACAGGCCTGAGATAGATCACCTGGCTGAGTGGTGTCACAACTACAATCTTGCACTCCGTGTCAATTTGATGGTAGACTTCAGGAAGGGGAAGTCAAGGAAACACACACTAATCCTCATCAAGGGATCAGAAGTGGAAAGGATGAGCAGTTTCAAGTTCCTGGGTGTCAACATCTCTGAAGATCTGTCCTGCACCAGACAAATTGATGCAATCACAACCAAGGCATTACCACTGCTCTATTACATTAGAAGTTTGAGGAGACTTAGTGTGACACCACAGACTCTCATAAATTTCTACAAATGTAACACAGAGAGCATTCTAACTCGTCACATCACTGTCTGGTGTGGAGGAGCTACTGCACAAGATCAGAAAACACTGCAAAAAGCTATAACTTCAGCTAGGTCCCTCGTGACACTAACCTCCCCAGGACTGAGGACACCTTCAAAAGATGTGGCTCAAAAAGGCAGCATCCATCATTAAGGACTCCAATCATCCAAGACATGCTCTATTCTCATGGCTACCATAAAGGAGTTGCTCCAGAAGCTGAAGACACACACTCAACTTTTCAGAAACAGCTTCTTCACCTCCATTAGATTTGTGAATGGACAATGAACCCATGAATATTACCTTGCTATTTTTTTTTGCTCTCTTTTTGCACAATTATTTATATATCTTATTGTAATTTATAGTCCTTTTCGTTATTATGTATTGCAATGTACTGCTTCTGTAAAAGAACAAATTTTATGTCATTTGACAGTGATGTTAAACCTGATTCTGATTCTGCTCCACAGTTTAGCAGATTTATTCATCAAGGCTTACCTATTTTAGTTTCATTTCTGACCATCTTTGCCTTAGAGTTTCTTTGGCCTCAAAACATATGGTTTAATACAAAGGCAAGGTAATTAGAATCATGAAACACTACAGCACAGAACATACCTTTGGTCCATCTAGTCCTTGCTGAACTATTATTCTGCTTAGTCCCACTGACCAGCACCTGGACCATAGCTTTCTGTCCATGTACTTATGCAAAATTCTCTTAAAGGTTGAAATTGGACCTGCACCCACCACTTCTAATGTAGCTTGTTCCACAATCTCACCACCCTCTGAGTGAAGAAGTTCCCTTTCATGTTCCCTTTAAACATTTCACCTTTCGCTCTTTACCTATGACTTCTAGTACTAAGTGAAAGGTGAAATTGGCCACTTGTGCTGTCGAAAACACCTGGGATTTTGCTTATCTATTATAAAGAGCTTATACTATCTACATACCTCAGCTGCAAGAGGATAAGCAGCCTGGCTCTGTGCACATCCAAACCCCATTTTCAGGAAATTTCTATCAGAACAGCATTATCAATAAGTTGCACACGAGCTGAATGTTGCTCCTTCCCTTTCTGAAATTCTGGAATTTCTGCCTCCATGTTATCTCCACCTCCAGCTCTGTGTTTTTGCTGAATGTGGGTTTGATCTGACAGAGGTTTATAAGATTATGAGAAGCATAGATGGAATACACAGAAAGTATCTGTTTCACAAGGTTGGAATGTCTAATACCAGAGGGCATGCATTGAAGGTGAGAGGGGGTAGGTTCAAGGGGGATGTGAGGGGTTAAGTTTTTTACTCAGATAGTCGTGGATGGCTGGAATGGTGGTAGAGGCAAAAGCATTTGTGGCTTTTAACAGACATTTGAATAGGTACATTGATATAAGGAGGATGGAGGGATATGGACATGGTGTAGGTGGAAGCGATTAGTATTTTGGTGTCTTTTGTTTGATTTTTAGCTAGTTTAGCCCAACATTTTGGGCTGAATGGACTGCTTCTGTGCTGTATTCTTCTATGTCAAATGTTCTATGACAGTCAAACCTGGTGTATTTGGAAGAGAGCTGGACTTCGCACATCCATACATCATTCTACAAATGCAGAACAGAGGGCATCCTAACAACTCACATCACTGATTGGCACAGAAACTGTACTGCAGCAGACAGAATGGCTCAACAATGGGTAGACAACACTGCCATTGCATCACCAGAAATAGACCACCCAACATCAGGGACATCTATATAGAAAGCTGCTGGAAGAAGACCAGTATGAAGGATCCCACACACGCTGCTCATGGACTGTTTGTTCCATTCCTATCAGGATCAAAAACAATTGCTTTCCCTCAGCAGTAAAGCTGATCAACAGCTCCACCCACTAACTCTACCATGGTTTTATTATTTCCTGTCAGTCACATTACGTGCACTGATAATTTATGGACATCAAATCAATCTATGTACATAAGTTTTTTTTGTGCTGCATTGGATCAGGACTAACATTTATATTATTGTCCTTACACTTGTGTACAGGAAATGGCTTTCAACAATCCTGAATACGGCAGTGATTATTTAACGTGAATGTGTGTACTCAAATAGTATACAAGATTTGGCAGACATCTTCTGAGTAATCTCATACCATGTTGATGAAGTACACTAGGATCCCCCAACTCTCTCAAAGTATATTCATTCTTTTTATCTTTTCATCTTCAGTGATCTCCAAAATTGTCTCAATCTTCTTTTGCTTTGCTGATTATCACCTCAAGCCCTTCCCTCATCATCTCCCAACAAACCTCTAAGAAAGGATGTGCTGACATTGGAGAGGTTTCAAAGGAGGTTTATAAAAATGATTCTGGGATTGAAAGGATTGTGATATGAGGAGTGCTTGATGGCTCTGGGCATCTACTGACTGGAATTCAGAAGAATGAGGGATGACTTCATTGAAACCTATTGAATGCTGAAAGGCCTTTACAGAGTGAATGTAGAGAGGATGCTTCCTAAGGTGGTGGAGTTTAAGACCAGGGGACATAGCCTCAGACTAGAGAGCTGTCCTTTTAGATCAGAGATGATGAGGTATTTCTTTAACTAGAGAATGGTAAATCTCTGGAGTTTGTTTCCACCATGGCTGTGGAGGTCAGGTCATTGGGTATATTTTTGAGGCAGAGGCTGATAGATTCTTGATTAGTCAGGGCATGAAAGGGTATTGGGTAAAAACAGGAGATTGGGGTTAAGAGGGAAAATGGATCAGTCATGACGAAATGGCAAAGCAGACTCAATGGGCCAAATGGTCTAATTCTACTCCTAGCAACACACATCAAAGTTGCTGGTGAACGCAGCAGGCCAGGCAGCATCTGTAGGAAGAGGTGAAGTCGACGTTTCAGGCCGAGACCCTTCATCAGGTTTAAATTCTACTCCTATACATTATGGTCTAAATTGTCTCTGTCTCTGCAGGCTGACAGTTTACATCCCCCAGGACCCCATCTTTGCTCCCCCCCATCCAAGCTTTCCCTCTGCTACTTCCGGTTCCCACCCTAACCCCACAGTCCTTTTCCATACTGCTAACTGCTTATCTATCCTTCCCAGTGGGGGAATAGGGGAGGCTGTTGATAATTGGTGATCGCTCTATTGCATGGAGGGGAAGACGGTAGGCTGATGAGTTGCTTAAAGTGCCTTGAATGGACTCACACAACTTGAGCTGTGACGTCAGCCTCTCCCTCCCAAATTACCTCCCCCAACTTCTCCTTATGTGCAGCCGACTGACTTATGGGACCAAACAAATGAACAGTGTAGTAGAAAATTGGAGGGAAATTTTCATTCTAAAGAAGGAATTTTTTCATGCCACCACTCAGCTGCTGGCCTGCTGCTTTGCTGTTTTTGTAAACGTTGCAAAAAGGTGAATTGTGTAGGTTAGAATTGAATTGTATTGTGAAGTTTTCATATTCTTTGTGGTTTTCTTGTTTAGTTCTTTATTATGCCATTCTTTCTTATATTTTAATTAACCCCTATGTTCGGACAAGATACATTACGAGAAATTAAAAAGGTCTCACTCTCAAACAATATGATAAATTGATGTATTGATGACATGTCACATGACACAGAAGAGGTTTTGTGCGATAAACTTAAAACAATAGCATCTCTATCCAGGTTGATGAGTCAACAGATTTCACCCATAAATGTCATGTTGAAGCGTTTGTAAGATTTGCAAATGTTCGTGAAATTCAAGAAAACGTTTCCTGTTGCAAGGAGCTGCCCAAAACAAGCAAAGGCCAAGATATATTTGATGATCTGTCTTCGTGTCTGGAAACCAAAGGTCTGACTTGAATGAACTGTACTGATGGTGCCCTATCAAAGGTTGACTCCATGAGAGGCTTCACTTTCCTTATAAAAAAAAGAAAATACTGACATTGTCACAGCAAATTGCTTTCCTTACAGAGAGCCGCTGATACCAAACACTCTTGGAGAAGAAATGAGAAAAGTTCTGGATGATGCTACAAAATTGGATAACTTTCTTAAACAAAGACCAGTTCATGCGAGATTGTTTTAAAAATACTGTGTGGAAACCAGGACAAAGAGCACACCAATCTCCTGCTACAGTGCCTATAAAAAGTATTCACCCCTTTGGAAGTTTTCACGTTTTATTGTTTTACAACATTGAATCTCAGTGGATTTAATTTAGTTTTTTTGATACTGATTAACAGAAAAAGACTCTCTTGTGTCAAAGTGAAAACAGATCTCTACAAAATGGTCTAAATTAATTACAAATATAAACCACAAAATAATTGATTGCATAAGTATTCATCCCCTTTAATATGACACACAAAATCATCACTGATGGAACCAATTGGTTTTAGAACTCACATAATTAGTTAAATGGGGACCTGCTTTCGGAGACCTGTGTGCAGTCAAGGTGTTTCAATTGATTGTAGCAAAAATACACCTGTATCTGCAAGATCCAACTGCTCGTGAGTCAGTCTCCTGGCAAAAACTACACCATGAAGACAAAAGAACACTCCAAGCAACTCCACAAAAAGGTTATTGGAGTACAGTTATGTCAATCATCAAGAAATGTAAAGAATCTGGCACAGCTGTAAATCTGCCTGGAGAAGGCCACCCTCAAAAACTGCAAGAAGGGGGACAGGTGAAGGAGGCCACCAAGAAACGTATGACAATTCTGGAGGAGTCACAAGCTTCACTGGCTGAGATGGGAGAGACTCTGCACACAACAACTGGCGCTTCACTAGGCACGGCTTTATGGGACAGTGGCAAAGAGAAAGTCACTGTTGAAAAAAACTCAAATGACATCTCAGCTAGAGTTAGCCTGAAGGCATGTGGGAGATTCTGTAGTCAGCTTGAAGAAGATTCTACGGTCCGGTGAACCAAAATTGAGTTTTTAGGTCGTCAGGCTAAATGCTATGTTTGGCATAGGGACAAGCACCACACATCATCAAAAACACACCATCCCTATCGTGAAGCATGGTGGGGGCTGCATCATGCTGTGGGGATGCTTCACTGCAGTAGGCCCCGGAAAGCTTGTGAAGGTAAAGGGTAAAATGAATGCAGCAAAATACAGAGAAAACCTGAAGGAAAATGATCCCCATGCAGTCTGACAGAGCTTGAGCAGTTTTGTAAAGAAGAATGGGAAAAAAAATGCAAGTGTCCAGATGTGCAAAGCTGACAGGGACCTATCCTCACAGACTCAAGGCGGTAATTGCTGCCAAAGATGCATCTACTAAATACTGACATGAAGGGCACAGTTTTAAGGTGCTTGGAAGTAGGTACAGAAGAGATGTCAGGGGTAAGTTTTTTTACGCAGTGAGTGGTGAGAGCGTGGAATGGGCTTCCAGTGACAGTGGTGGAGGCAGATATGATAGGGTCTTTTAAGAGACTCTTGGATAGGTACATGGCATTTAGAAAAACAGAGGGCTATGGGTAATTCTAGGTAACTTCTAATGTAAGTATATATTCAGCACAGCATTGTGGGCCGAAGGGTCTGTACTGTGCTGTCGGTTTTCTATGTTTCTAAGGGGGTGAATACTTATGCAATCAATCAGTTTGTGTTGTATACTTGTAATTAATTTAGATCACTTTGGCACAAAAGAATCTTTTTCTGTTGATCAATGTTGAAAAAGCCAAATTAAATCCATTGTAATTCAATGTTGTAAAACATGAAAACTTCCAAGAGGAGTGGATACTTTTTATGGGCTCTGTACATACAGACATCCAGTGGCTTAGCAGTGTAAGAGTTCTCCAAAGGGTGTTTGAGCTAAAAGGTGAACTGCAGAGGTACTTTCAAGAAAATAGTAGGCCAGATTTTGCTGAGTGCTTTGAAGATGAAGAATGGTGGCAGAAACTAGCCTACTTAGTGGACATTTTTCATCATATGAACCAGTTGAACAAATCTCTGCAAGAATCTGGAGAAAATATTTCAACTTCAAGTGACAAGATTCTTGGATTTAAAAGGAAACTGAATCTTTGGAAAAATCATGTTGCAAAAGGAAATCTTGAAATGTTCCCACTGCTGCTTGAGCTTGAGAGTGACGAAGGATACTAGACAGTCTCAGGTCTTAGCGAAAATCAAGATTTATTATGTTTGCCTATGAGTTTTCAAAATTTATGAAGGGGAAAGAAGGTCATTGATTTCAAGAAAGGTAAAGGCAATTTTAACTCCCTGTTTTTTTCAAGAAAGGTTGGCTAAAAACTCATTCTCTTCTCAAAAGAGCTTTGAAAATTATTTTTGGATTATTATATCTACAACTTACTGATCATGCTAACATACCATGAACTGTAGGTATAATAATTTTTATGCAGGGGTTCTCTGAGATCTGAAAGTAATTTCAAGGGTTCCTCCAGGGCAAAATAGTTGAGAAAGGCTGCATTAACCCATAAACAACAATGTATCTTTGTGTATATGTGGTGTGTTAGAGTGTCCCAAGAACAGTACAAGGTGCTCTTGGAATCTAATATATTCATCTTACTCTCTTCCAAAGTGTTTTGTATTTTTAAATGTAAAAAAAATACATAGACTATCATGCGAAAATGGTAGCTGCCTATAATTATGAATGAATGGACTGTAAAGTATTGATTAAAAGTTCATGCTTTATAACTTTCATTTCTATTTGGGATGTGGTGTCATAAAATGGCAAGACATTATTATGTGCAAACCTCACTAACTGCTGGAAATTGCTAAAAAGTCTAAGCCATCTATCTCCTAGCTGAAGCTTTAGTGATCCAATTTCATTGAGGTACTACTTAAAATATACTTCCTAACTAGTCCTTCCTGATTGCCTGCTGACCTGGCAGAATTTGCATCATCTCAATGTTCTATAAAAATTAGCAAACAGCTAGTGGAGTTGATCGGAACTACCGTTGAGCCATCTGCCAGTAGTGAGAATAATACATCATGTCGACAATGGGACTGGGTCCTGATGAACACTACAGTGCGGCACAGCAGCTAGTGCAAAAGTTACAGCACCAGCCGTAAGATCAGAGTTCGATTCCTGTCACTGACAGTGGGGAGCTTGCACGCTATCCCTGTGTGGGATTCCTCCAGTTGCTCCGGTTTCCTCCCACATTCCGAAAGAAAAACATACTGTTAAGTTTAGTGACTAGTGGGTACGCTATTTTGGCACCAAAAGCTTGGCAACACTTGCAGGCTGCTCTGCATAATCCTCGCTGATTTGATTTAGATAGATAGATACTTTATTGATCCCAAAGGAAATTACAGAGTCACAGTAGCATTGCAAGTGCACAGATATAAATATTAGAGGAGAAGTAGAGAGAATAAAGAATAAGTCACCACAAACATTCTAACAAGAGGGCATCACACATCAAAGTTGCTGGTGAACGCAGCAGGCCAGGCAGCATCTGTAGGAAGAGGTGCAGTCGACGTTTCAGGCCGAGACCCTTTGACAAGAGGGCATCGTCACTTCCCCAGCTAGAGGTTGGAGTCATTATAGAGCCGAACGGCCAAGGGTAAGAATGATCACATATAGCACTCTTTGCAGCAGCAGATTTAATGCAAAGGGTGGATTGTGACAAATAAAGCTAATTTTCTTCTTCTTTAATCATTTCCAGCCAGATTCTGCTTTTCAGAGTTAGTATCCTCTTATCTACCTGTAGTCACTACAGAATTTAACAAGGGTTAAGAACAATGGATAGAAATCATTGCATGATACTTGTGCGATACCATTGTTGACCAGGTGCGCATTGACTGGATTGCTTAGTTGTCTGAGAGTGCTTGAAAATTGAATTCAGCACAGTGGAACCATCAGAGAACATCCCCACTTCTCTGGGGAGGTTATTGATCAAACACTTAAAGGCATTTGGATGTAGGAAGCCACACTGAAAAATTCTATCAATAAACTGGGGCCATAATGATTGACTTCCAACAACCACAGCTATTTGTATCCTTCTATTCTTTTATGTACAGAGCGAGCCACTGGATAACTCTGCACAAAGCTTCTTCAGAAATAAATCTTCTGTACTTTGACAGTGCAGTAGTTAGATAATGAGAGATTTTTAGCACTTCTCTCTTTCAAATGAGATTTTAAGCCTAATCTGACTGTTAACATTGACATATGATGGCTATGATCAGTTTTATATAAGGCCCTAAATCTCCCGGTGTCACTTATGGGTTTGAGCTGCATTCAGATTGGCTCTGTGTGGGTTTCTGTGTAAAATAGTGACGCACTTCAAAAATACTCTACTGGATTTTAAGACCTTGATAAATGTTGGTAAGATGCTGTGAGATAGGAATTCTACTGCACTGTAATGTGTACACTAGATGGCTGTAGCAGTGATGTACCATTGACTGCTTTAAATGAGGTTCCACCACTGCAGACTTCAGTTGTGCTGAAGGTTATGCACACAACTGAGCAGGGTTTGTGCATTTTAGCAAATGAAAATATAGTGTCTAACAGAGGGTAGGTTTGGAGAGCAAGGGTCAGAGAGTGGGGTGGTCTAAGGGCTGATAGAGGTCTGCTGTTGGATTGTCCACCAGCTGGATAGCTAGGATAATGTGAGGAGAGGCTAGACAAGTGTGATCAGTGATCTGTTTAGTGGCAGTGTTTGTTGGGACAGGATAAGAAGATGGCAAACAGTTAACTCGGCAGGGGGAGCTAAATGAGGCACCGGTAGGTTAGGTGTCAGATAAGAAGGTGAGGAATGGAATGGTGTCATGATGGAGTTTGTCTTGCTTTCATAGGAATTGCTGGATTCAGGTCCTGAGCCAGTTAGAGTTAGGGTCATCAGAGCTTCAGTGAATCAGGGGGTTGTGGGAAGAATAGGGGTTTGAGCTTGGTGCCATGGAGTTAGAGGGTGAGGACAAGGGATAGAAATTATGTATTGAACTTACCTTAATCCTTTCCAGTCTGTCACAGTGGTGTAAAGATTTTAGTAATTTCACGCACTGAAACCTCACCCAATAATTAAAGCTATAGTTTTGTTGATAAAAACTTGTGCTGCAACATCCCAGTAGTGAAATATTCAACTAATATTTGACACATTCACATCAGACTTCTTAGGTAAAGTACTGAAGACTAACTAAAGACAGGCGGAAGTATACTTCTACAAGCACAATACAGCAAATAAACTTATGTAATAGCTATATTCCAATCCTGCATTATAATATTTGCAATAAAAATAGCATCTGTATATGTGATGAATATAAAATGATAGGCTTTTTGACCTAGGAGCATCTTATCAGTCAAGAAATAGTTAAAGGTTATACAGAACCATTTCAGGTTTGATGCCAGAGTAGAGGGCTAATGCTAATTAAGGTACTTGGCTCTGACCTTGTGTTTTAATTAGCTTCCTGTCCTCATTTCAGCATTAATCCTGCTGGATATTCACTCCAATTTGTACCTGTTAAAAATGCACGTGCTTCAGCCAAAGTACCTCTTCAGTATTTTTGCACAATAGATTGGTGGCTGATTCTTGGTATTCTCTTCATTCAAAGTCCTCCAGATCAATGTCTGAGCTTGTCAAGTCAAAGTAAAATGGCAACAAAGCAGAGAAAACCTTGATGATTGATGAACGTTATTTCCTTGACAATGATCACAACTGCCAACCATGAATTAATTGAAAGGAAAATATTTTCAAGGTAAAATGATGATATTGAAAAAATAACTGTGGGAAGTCCAATTTATGAAACAAATAGCTTTTTGTGCTCAGAAGCATGATGTGTTCACTGACTTTAATTTGCCATACACAGAACTGTCTAATCTAAGCTACCTAGCAAATCCTCCTCAACAGCAGATATCTCACTTTGGATACTGTTGGGGTGATGAACTGCCAGAGAAAAGTCATGGTGGTACTGAGTCTGCCTCTGTGACTCAGAAGGGAAAGGGGGAGAAGAGGTATGCTGTGGTTTAGAAGATTCATTAGTTAGGGGAAGTTAGTTAGATTCATCAGTTAGAGGTGCTGTGGCAAGAATGAGATTCCCGGATGGTATGTTGCCTACCGGGTGGCAGGATCTGGGATATCTTGGATCGAGTCCTCAGCATTCTTAAGTGGGAGGGTGAACAGTCAGAAGCCATGGTCCAGGTAGGTACCAATGGCATGGGTAGGATGAGTGACGAGGTTCTGCACGGAGACTTCAGTAAGTTAGCTGCTAAGTTAAAGGGCAGGATCTCCAGGGCTGTGATTTGAGGATTGCTACCTGTGCCATGTGCTAGTGAGGCCAGAACTAGGAATATTATACAATTTAATATGTGGCTAAGGAGCTGGTGCAGGAGGGAGAGCATATGACTTTTGGATCTTTGGGCTCTCTTCCAGGGAAGGTGGGACCTGTATAGAAGGGACGGTTTAGCACCTGAACTGAAGGGGGGAACAAGTATCCTTGCAGATACTTTTTGTTAATGTTTGTTAATGTTGCACATTGGGGTTTGAACTAGAGTTGCAGGGGGATGGGAACCAGAGTGTCAGAACAGTTAGTGGACAGGTTGTGGAGGCAGATGTTGGCAAGAGCTCAGACAAAGCTAGGAATCAAAAGGTTAAGCATAGTGCAACTAGTATCAATGTAAGAAGTATTGTAGGAAAGGCAGCTAATCATGCTAAAAATGAGGTAGCTACTTTACAGAGGCAATGTATAGTGAAGAGAAACTGTTGATAGGGCAAAATTGCAGTCAACAGGATAAGTTGCAACATAAAAGGCCGACAAAATCAAAAAGGGTGAATACACTACTGAAGGTGTTGTATTTGTATTTGTTCAGTATACAGAATAAGGTAGACGAACTAGCAGCCCAGTTGCAGATTGGCAGGTATGATGTTGTAGGCTTCACTGAATCATGGCTGAAAGATTATAGTTGGGTCTTAATGACCAAAGATGCACATGGTATTGAAAGGATATGCAGGAAGGCAGAGGGTGCGGTATTGCTCTGTTGGTAAAAATATGTAATCAAATCATTACAAATAGGTGGCATTGGGTCAGAAGGCGTTGAATCATTGTTAGAGCTAAGGAATTGCAAGGGTAAAAAGACCCTGACAGGAGTTGCATACAGACCCCCAAACAGTGGTAAGGATGTTGCCTACAAATTACAATGGGAGAAAGAAAATGCATGCTAATAGGGCAATGTTACAATAGTCATGGGGATCTTCAATATGCAGGTAGATTTGGAAAATCAGGTTGCTGCTGGATTATGGGAGGGGAATTACCAGAATGTCTACAAGATGGCTTTTTAAAGAAGCTCGTGGTTGAGCCCACTAGAGGATCAGCTATTCGGGACTGAGTGTTGTGCAATGAACCAGAATTCATTACAGAGCTTAAGGTAATAGAGTGTTTAGGGAGAAGTGATCATAATATGATCGAATTCATCCTGAAATTTGAGAAGGAAAAGCTAAAGTCAGATGTATCAGTATTACAGCAGAGTAAAGGGAATTACAGAGAAGACGTTGGCCAGAATTGCTGGGAAAAGAACACAAGCAGGGATGACGGCAAAGCAGCAATGGCTGGAACTTCTGTAAGCAATTCAGAATGCGCAGGTTACATACATCCTAAAAAGGAGGAAATATTCTAAAGGAAAGATAACACAACTGTGGCTAACGAGAGAAGTCAAAGTCAACATAAAAACCAAAGAGAGGGCAGAGATGTGAGATGTTCGAGGATTGGGAAGTATTTAAAAACCAACAGAAGGCAACTAAAAAGGTAATTAAGAAGGTAAAGATGGAATACAAAAGTAAGCTATCCATTATTATTAAAGAGGTTACCAAAAGTTTCTTCAGGTACATAAAGTGTAAAAGAGAGACAAGAGTGGACATCGGATTACTGAAAAACGATGATAGAGAGGTAGTAATAGGGAACAATAAAATGGCAGATGAACTGAGTAAGTATTTTGCATCAGCCTTCACTGTGGAAGACACTAGCAGTATGGTGGAAGTTCCAGGAGTCAGGGGGGCATGAAGTGGTGAAGTTACCATAACTAGGGAGAAGGCTCTTGGGTCTGAAGACAGATAAGTCACCTGGACCATATGGTGTACACCCCAGAGTTCTGAAAGGTATGACTGAAGAAATTATGGAATCATTAGTAATTATCTTTCAAGAATCACTAGATTTGGGAATGGTTCCGGAGAAATGAAAATTGAAAATGTCACTCCACTCTTCAGGAAAGAGAGAGAGCGGTAAAAAAAAATAAAACTATAGGCCAGTTAGTCTGTTGGAATTCGTTGAAGAAATAACAAGCAGGATAGACAAAGAAGAATTGGTTGATGTTGTGCAGTTGGATTTTCAGAAGACCTTTGACAAGATGCCTCACATGAGGCTGCTTAACAGTCACAAACCCATGGTATTACAGAAAAGATTCTAGCATGGATAAAGCAGTAACTAATTGGCAGGAAACAAAGAGTGGAAATAAAGAGAGCCCTTTCTGGCTGATTGCCAGTGACGAGCAGTGCTCCACATGGGTCTGTGTTGGGACCAATTCTTTTTACGTTATAAGTCAATGATTTGTAAGATGGAGTTGATGGCTTTGTTGCAAATTTTGCAGATAATATGAAGATAGGTGGAGGGTCAAGTGGTTTTGAGGAAGTCGCGAGGCTACAGTAGGACTTAGACAGATTAGGAGAATGGGCAAAGGAATGACAGATGGAATTCAATGTTGGGAAGTGTATGGCCATGCACATTGGTAGAAGAAATTAAAGGGTTGACAATATTCTAAATGCAGAGAAAATACTAAAAACTGAGGTGCAAATAAAAGGACTAAACTCCCTAAAGGTTAATTTATATGTTGAGTCTATGGCGAGGAAGGCAAATGCAATGTTGGCATTCATTTCAAGAGGACTAGAATATAAAATCAATGATATAATGTTGAAACGTTATAAAGCCATGGGGAGGCCTCACTTGGAGAATTATGAGCAAGTTCGGAACCCTTATATTAGAAAGGGTTCAAAGGAATTTCTAGGATGGAATGGCTTGTCAGATGAAGAGTGTTTGATGGCTCTAGACCTGTATTGACCCGAATTCAGCAGAATGAAGGGTAACCTCTTTGAAACCTATCAAATGGTAAAAGGCCTTGATAGATTGGATGTGGAGAGGATGTTTCCTATGGTGGGAGAGGTTAAGACCAGAGAAAACAGCTTCAGAATAGAGAGGTATCCTTTTAGAATGGAGAAGAAGAGGAATTTGTGTAATTCTTTGCCACAGGCAGCTGTGGAGGCCACGTCATTGAGCATATTTAAGTTGGTACTTGATAGGTTCCTGATTAGACTAGGCATCAAACATTACAGGCAGAATGCAGGAGATTGGAACGGAGAGAAAAATTGGATCAGCCACGATGAAATGATGGTCTTAGATGCTATGACACAACAGCATACACATTCCAGATTCAGTGTTTATTTAGGTAGATAGCAAGGCAGTAATTTTACATTACACAAACTGCAGCATAAATTAACTGAGTAAATGATAACTTTTCCTGGTTCTTCACCATTTGATTTTCCATTACCTAATAATAGTACCATTTTCTCTCTGCAAATTTCAAGTAAACAACACTTACAGTTGAGTAACTTCTTTCAAAATGTGTTTCTATATGCAAAGGGTTTTTGTTTTCTGTCACTAACCGACCATGAGAACAAATTGAATAACAGTGAAATAATAGAATCTCTTAAAGGAACTTAGTCTTTGAAAGGATTACAATATCTGCACACTTCAAAATATTCAGTAAAATGCTGGTAACATTTAGTAGGTCAGGCAGCAATTGTTGAAAGAGAAACAGAGTCTTGGGTCAAAGACTCACAGCTGCTGCCTAACCTGCAGCAGAAAATCCAGCATTCTCTGTTTTTATTTGTGATTTCCAGCATTTGAAATTTTATTTTGAGCTTTAAAATCTATGAAAATTACACACAGTTTAATTACAGTATCATATAATATGAGCAGAGACAAATGCAACAAGACTAAACAGCAGCTCGCACTCAGACAAAGGCTGGGTAACATTCATTCTGAGGTGGAGTCCCAAGGTATTTTGATAGCTAAAGGTAAACTGACGGTGAGGTAGAATTACCATCCGTAATTTTATTTAAGGACACCCCAGTATTTAGAGCTAGTGCAGATGTCTCTTATTGCTAGACTTGCTTGGAATGGAGCCATATTCAATGGTTCTGGCTTAGAGGTGGGAATACATATTCACTAAGTCAAAAGTCACTCCATTTGGTCCCAGTATTCCACTGGGTCACAACTTGGTATTCAGAGAGCATATCATACTGCCCACTAACAAATGGACCTAATGACCCAGAGAACAGTTCCTTGTGCTGCACTGCTGGACAGAGCACAAAGCAATGATAGAATTTTCGCTCTTCCATTAAATTGTTCTATTTAGTATGCTAAAACAGATAATTTAATTATTTATTATTCTTATCTCGAGGATAGGAATTAGATGAGAAAAGAAACAAATATCTGCTGAAAGAGCCACCTGAAGAGGTCACATTCACATAAAAATAGTACATAGCAATAGAGAAATATTTTACATGATTTTTCTTTTTCTGCTGAAGCCGTAACCAATGACAATTATCTGAGAAGATGTGCTGTGTCAAACCATTATAGTGAAAAACATGTGTATATAAAATGTACAAAGTCATTGGCCTATTCAAAATGCTTGAATTAAAGGTGGCTGAAGAACGATTGCTGTTTGAATTTTGCGCAGGTATGTGTCTCAAAGGCAAAATTTTGCATAACTGCGATTAGAACTTAACCAGCGAGTGAGCAGTTATTCAAAGCTACAACTGTAATTTCCAACATTGGTTATTGTGATATTTTGCCTGAAGTTTTTTTTTACCTCCATCAACTACATGCATGGCTACATTTGATTGGATTTGTTCTTCAGGCATGAAAATGTTAGTTGGAAGACCAGCTCAGAATAATTTTTCAGCAAATGGATAAATTGATAAAAATACATACTTTAAAAGCTCTTCAGAAGTGTTCCTTCAAAACAAATTATTTTCTCATTGCATAAGCATTTTAGACCAGTTCTAACATCTGCTTACGGAAAAAGAAGAAATTTACGTTTGCAGATATGCCACCCATTCAACATTCTGGACCTACATTCCCTTTTTTTTGGAGAAAATGTTAAATTCATACTCATCTTGTTTGCTTTTGTATACACCTGTTGTGTCTCTCATCCCAACTATAATATGATATTCAACACAGAACTTCAGTAGAATGATAGAATAACCCATTCAAAATGCTGGAGGAACTCAGCATGTTAGGCAGATTCTTTTGGACCGAGACTCTTCATGAGGACTTTCCTTAGGTTCCAATAGGATGACTTATTCTTGCAGTAACCCAGACATCCCACCTCTCCCGGAAGTTCCGGGAGTCTCCCACATATGAATAGTGGCTCCCTGATGCTCGTAAATTATATACAATATCATGGAAATCAATTTTTTTGACAGCGAGCGAGAGAAAGCAAACAAGAGAGCAAGAGAGTGCAAGAGCAAGCAAGCGAGAGCGCAAGAAAGAAAGCAAGCGAGAGAGAGCACGCGAGAGAGAGAGCGAGCGGGTGCCATGGCAGAGTGTTCCAAAACAAAAAAGAAAATATAAAACGTACGTCACCCCAGACTACACTAAAGTGTACCCCTGCTTAATAGGGGTCAAAAATAATGACAGTGTTGCTCACTGCACTGTTTGCAACAGTGACTTTTCTATTACACATGGTGGGTTAAGACTGTAAAAGACATGTTGAGGTGAGTTTAACAGGTGTCATTCGTTCATCAGCATAGCTAACGTTATTTAAACTAGCTGGCTGGCTGCTAAGGAGTTACTCTGTTGCAGACATCCCACCTCTCCCGGGAGTCTACTGCAAATTGACGGTGCTACCTCCCTGAAATCAGCTTTTGCAGGGTGGGATGTCTGGTAACCAAGACCAAAATATCAGACGAAATGGACATGGCATTCTTAATATCAGCATGATGAAAATATTTGAAAAAAATCAACCATGAGACAGGACAAGATAGTTCACATTTTAAGCAAATGACTTTGTGAGAAGGATTCAGATCTATAATGGCTTACAAAACCATTCTTCTCTGACACCAAAAGTGAGCCTTTTCAAGCAAGTTGACTGCAGTGTGTTTTAATATTTTGAACCCCAGTTGTAGAAACAGCTGAAGACTACCGTGCAGGGCAATTTCTAAACTTACATTTTCTTTTCATAAACTCAGATGACTAGGTAACCTCTTAACTCTTTCTGAAGTCATCAAACTAGTGTCTCTCCTCAGACTAGCTTATATTTATAGATGTACAGCTTGTTTACTAACCTCTTTGTCCTTTGGCATTTCAGCAGGGAGTAACTATCACAAATGCACACATTCTAGAGGTGACTATCAGCTTCTGACTATCAGTATCTGTCAAAGTTGCTGCTGTGTGGTATTGTTTTAAAAGCTTTTCTTCAGATTACATAAGAATTAAGTCCAACAATAATGGATGAATTCAGATTATACTGTAATAGCACAGTTTTAATTCTCAAATGTTGCACCAATAAGTTGAAGTGGAGTGTTATTTGTATCCAGATCCTTTTAAGCAGGAAACATTCTTGTGGTAAGCCTCAGAATTCATTGTAAAAAGATGTGCAAACACAGCCCAGCAAAAGTATATGTAAAAAAAATCAAAAGCTTTTCAAGGCACAACAGCAGTTTTCTAGTTTTGAACGATGTAAAATATCCCAGATTTTGAAGTGGAAATAAGAGCTGCATCATCCACAAGTGCAGAGCTCTGAATCCTGCAGGGATTAAAATTTTCCTTCCCACAATCACTAGCTAATCTAAATTTTCTGATGTTACCAGCGAAAGGCTGGTAAAAGGAAACATTAATATAATCAGCAGAGTGAGGTGCTCACTGTGATCCAGTTTTAGGACATAATGTACTTTCTGAAGATGTTTCTCTCTTTTTAATGGGTTCAGAAAGAAAGCAGACCAAATCACATAGCAATAGTTCTTCAGAAATATTTGAATGGGTGTAGGGACTGGACCAAACTTTTGCTTCAAACTTTCTTTGTTTGTACATTTCCTGATGAATCATTATGATATCTTAGTTTTGGATCACTGATAATTATTCATCAAAAGTTTTCAAAATAACACTACTCACACACACACACACACACACACACACACACACACACACACGTGAAATCATTTTAAACATTGGATTATTCACAAAATACTGGTTTCAAATCACATCAATCAAATGCAAACCATCGTACTCTGGAGGGCTGATAATGTGCAACTCATATGCCAAGTAAAACACTGTGGGTGGAGCACCTCTGTGTCTCCTGTGATGGTATTCATTTTGGATGAACAGCACACAGGTTGGTATATCATTATAGCTGTTTATTCTGGCCCAGTCTGGCAGGTGAAAAACTGAACATTTCAAATAGAACTGAATTTACTACATGTGTGGTCAAATACTAGATCTGACCTTGGTAACCAAGTTACCACTGAGAAGAAAAATAGAGTTCCAATTCCAGGGAGAAGTCAGTCTGCACTGGAAACTTTCATCAATGTGTTGTCATAACAAAAATAGAACAGCAATCATGTCTGAATCCAGTATTTTATCATTTCAGGGCAGCAACACATTGCACCAATTTGCCATCCAGTCAGATGCCTTTCTTTTACTTAGCAATTTCCCAACTGTTATCTCTACATTTGAGAAGCTACAACTCTGTTTCACTAAAAAGAAACAGAAACATAGGCATACAAGCATATCCAATCCTTTTGCATAGAAAATTACACACATACATTAGTATAAATACACTAGAAAACCTCATGACTATTTTCCTTCAAACATCTAGTTCTAGAGAAGCTCTATGAACTTAAGCACCTTCTCCCTGTGAATTCCGATATGGACTATTCCTGAATTTACTTAATGAAACACAATTTGTCAAATTACAAAATGTGCTATCTCATAGATGGCTCTGCCCAAAGTGTCTGCAGTATTTATTTGCTTAAATGTAATTGCAAAGAATGCTAATTGGTATCAGTGTCACTTTATGAACTTATTAAATGAAGATCTCAATTAACCTCCAGAGAAAAGTTTAAAGAAACATTAATTACCACTGTATCATCTGTAATATAAGGCTTAATTCAATTATATGTTACTGAGGGCACATATTATTAATAGTCACCTCTTTACACTTCATCTCTGGAGATCCTGACTTCACTCATTCATGGATAACAGTTGAAGGACAGACTAGAGGCAGGTAATGTAGTCATGTGACACAAGTTCTTCCAGTGCCCAGCGCACTTCACAGGATCCCAGCAATGTCATTAGACATGAAATATAAATGTTTTAATTCTAAATACGCCTTGCATATTACTAGAACTGAGTACGTTATGACAATTCTGAATTATCTTTCATCCTAAAGTTGAATTAGAATATGTGCTTTTATATAATTATGATCTGAGCAGCCATCTGTGGCCATAAAAGTTTGCAGCAGATGTAAGATTACAATTTAGACTCAGAATGGTGATGAGCAAGGTGGATAGCATCTCTGGTATGCTGACTTCCCGTTTTGACCAAATTGATGAATGATTTGTTTGTAGCTGTCCTAAACATAGGTGGGAATCAGAAGAGATGATAGGAAGAGTATGATGTGGTGGATTAGAAAGTTAATGGTAACAGGGAAGGCAATATAAAGGGTCTTTATGTGGCAGTCTAGCAACCTTTTGGCTGTTGTCTTGCCCACAACCCTACTCCTACAGATTCATTCTGCACTCAAGTGACCAAATGCCACAGATTAATGCTGGAAATGCACCCATAATGCTGTTCAGCTGGAGATGGATGTATCTACACTGTCAGACCATTGCCACACATGGATGATAACACCTTTGCAGGTTGCCCAATGCCTTAAGTATTTTCAGGTGCATTGATATTTTTCCTCTCCCATGAAGCATGTGCCTGCTCTAACAGAGTTGAACCTGGTACATTGAATGTGTCACCCTGGTTACCAATCATTGTTACAGAATACACTAGGATCTTTCAGTTCATGGAGAAAAATGATTTCCTTAGACAGCAGGTTCTGATTCATGAGAAGATCAGTTAGGTTCTGAAGCCTGTGAATGAAGATGACTGACCGTAAAGGTAGTATGAGATTGTTGCATTACTGATTTACAGTCTTACTTGGGAAAAGAGAAAAGTGAAGAAAAGTGACTAGGGAATATGAGCAACATATCCTTTAATGCTTTCTGTTCATTATGTCATCAGTACGGGCTCTTCTCGGTATCTTTGGTGCCTCTGCCAACGAGAAAATGAGGGAGCACAGTTCTCCAGTTCTGATCTTCTTCCTTGTGTTATCCAACATGTCGTCAGTGGAAAGATGGAAATCAAGTTAATTTTGGCTCCAGCAAAGTATTGTGCAGATATGTGAGGCAGCTAGACATGATGTAAATAAAATGTACAGCATAGCAGCAGAGCAGGCCATTTGGCCCACAGTACTTTGCCAGACCAGCTAAAAAGCAAATCAAAAACCACACAAAAACTAAACCCTTGACCTACATCATGTCCATATCCCTCCATCTTCCTCACCTCCATGCGCCCATCCAAATGTCCTTTAAAAGCATCTACTGCATTTGCCTCACCAATATACCAGTTAGTGCATTCCAGGCATCCACCACTCTCTGTGAAAAAACTTACTCCCACATCCCCTTTGAACCTTCCGTCTCCCACCTTCAATGCTTGCCCTGCAGTATTAGACATTTCAGCTCTGGGAAGCAGATACTCTCTGTCCACTCTACCTATGCCTCTCATAATCTTGTAAACCTCCATCAGATCTCCCCTCAGCCTCCAGCGTTCCAGAGAAAACATCTGAAGTTTATTCAAACTTTTGAGATAGCACATGCCCTCTAAGCCAGGCAGCATCCTGGCAAATCTCTTCCACACCCTCTCCAAAGTCTCAACATCCTTCTGATAGTGCAAGAAGAAGCAGATAGTGATTTTGGAAAACTTTCTTAAGGTGTGGGAGCTAGCCACACATGCAGCTCATCCCTAGTTGCCCCTGAAATGTAGATGACTTTGCAAACTCTTGAAATGCTGCAACCAGTACTGTGAAATCATATCCCCTGTGCTGTTCAATAAGAGATAGCAGATTTTGAACCAGCAACCATGAGATAATCAAGTGGGGTTACAAGTAGTGGACAAGGCAGATATTATAATCTCATTATATACATGGAGTTATGGGCAGAGGTGAGTTAGCAAATTAAAGGGAAACCTTGCTCATTCCAGGGGGGGGTAGGTGAATGATAAAAATACTCAGTACGGAATGATTAGAAATACTCAGTAGGTCTGGCCACAGTTGTGAGAAGGGAAATATAGATAACATTTGAAACATTAGCTCTGATTCTCTACCCACAGTTATGGCCTGTTCCCTGCGTGCTCTGTTTCACATTTCCAGCTACTGTTTTCTCTTGTTGAACAATGTAAAGTGCACAATGTTATTTTATAATATGCATGTGATATGGTAAGCCATTAACATCATTTTAATTGCTCTTCAGAATACAGCTTTCCCCTGCCATCCGAAGGTAGAGCATTCCTATGAAACGGTTTGAAAGCCGTAATGTCATAAAGCAAAGAATCAATTACCATTTATTTATATGGGAAAATTTTGTGAGTGTTCGCAGACCCAAAAATAACCTACCAAATAATGCCAAATAACACATAAAACCTAAAATAACAGTAACATATAGTAAAAGCAGGAATGATATGATAACTGCACAGCCTATATAAAGTAGAAATACTTTTCCACAAGCATTGTCTGAACTGTTCTCCATAGCAAAAATCTCACACAAGCGCTCTTGGCAAAAGCACGGCGCAAGCGCTCTCTGGTAACCTTTAAGCTATGAAGATGCCAAATCATACCAAATAACACATAAAAATACACAGCCGATATAAAGTAGAAATAATGTATGTACAGTGTAGTATCACTTACCAGAATTGGGAAAGTGCCGAGCACACTGATGATGGTGTGTTAGACTGAGTCGTCGGAGTTTGGGTGGTGCAGTGGCCCCCACCCTCCAGGCAGCAAACCGATACCGATCCGTGAAGCATGCAGCGGTAGCCGGGAGGCACACAGCACATCTTTAAGAGAAAAGACGAAATAAACATGCTAATTAATTAGGTGCCGCTCAGCACGTAACTGTCGGTCCAGATGAGTGCCAATTGCCGATTGCATCGCCTCTGACCTGGGCCGACAGTTACGTGTCGGGTGGCACCTAATTAATTAGCATGTTTATTTCGGCTTTTTTCTTAAAGATGTGCTGTGTGCCTCCCAGCTACCGCTGCATTTTCCACGAATCGATAGTCCGCAGCCTGGTTGTTGGGGTGGTGGGACACTGTGGTGTCATCTCGTCGTCTGCTTCCATTAGAGCAGGCAGCTCATCTTCTCCTATGACTGCCCGCCTCGATGTCGAAGGTCGAGTTTCATCGTCTGCTGTGGCTGAGGTGGAAGGCTTGATTGAATGCTGAGCCTCACGCATTTTTCTATCATACTGTTCTTTGTAAGCACTCAAACCATCCTGCAAATATCCCCTAAACCGATGTACCCTTTCAAAATTAAAGTCGTACTTTATCATTACACGTTCGGTTTCGATTGTTATCCTTTCCTCTTCCAATTGTATCAGCTCTTCATCTATCAGTTCTTGGTCATGGGATGCCAAAACCTCTTCAACATCATCTTCGTCAGCTTCCACAAGCCAAACTCACTTTGTCCTTATTTCGTTCACCACAATCAAAACGCTTAATTATGTCTAGTTTTACGCTAAGTGTAACACACTTACGAGCT
This sequence comes from Mobula hypostoma, assembly GCF_963921235.1. Lineage (NCBI taxonomy): Eukaryota > Metazoa > Chordata > Chondrichthyes > Myliobatiformes > Myliobatidae > Mobula > Mobula hypostoma. Next base: position 71,759,902 of record NC_086106.1, read on the forward strand.
CTTTCAGGCTTTTCCGATACCATGGAACTCATCTTGCAAACGGCTGCTCACAGGCACGTGTTAAAGCAATGCCAGCGAGAATACCGTTCCAAATCCGGGGGAGAGCGGCTGCTCAGGGCGTGCGCTGCCTTTTATCACGTGCTGCCTTTTTTCGTAACAGTGAAAACACCTTCTGTTAGCGAAAACAGGGTACTAATGTAGGTCTTTCATAACAGTGAGGTTTCGTAAAGTGAATGTTCGAAAAGCGGGGGACACCTGTACAGAAGTGAAACAAAGTGGAAGCAGCTGGAGGATGCTGGGAGAGAGAAGTTGTGGCAATGTTTAACTCAAATCGAGGAGCAACTAACAGGTATGACCATTTTTTTAAAATGCAATCCCAGCCAAATTATGTTGATTTAGTAATTCTTCCAGGCTTTTTGCAGTGTTGAGGTACCCTTTTTCTATTCAAAAGAAGTAGGTCTCTCAGATCCTTGGCCTCTCACAGCAGCACTTCTGCACTTGCACAGAGGCCTTGCATATGTCATGGCAAACTCACCTACCTTAAGTCCAAACCACTTTGTAAAAAGGGGGCAATTTTTTAAATTGCTAGATTAGTCCTGCCTTCATTCTGAATGAATTAAGGAAAAAAATGAAGGCAGGACTAATCTAAATCATGTTTGCAAGTTCCTAAGTATAAAAATAAAAAGCTATGGTTATGTGCACCGTCTTATTCCTTTCACCTTCTTGGTTAGAATGGCAAAGGGAAACTTAAATGGGAATTAATGCAATCTAGTTTATGCACGGTTTATACACTGTAGATACTAAAAGGTTTATAATTCCTTGTCTATATTAATACGATAATCTGGACTCAGCAGGTCAAGCAAGTCTTTTTTCATCTTCAGCAAATGCATTTAAATTGTAAGCAACTGGAATATTAATTCAGCAGTGCATTCCCCAAGAATATTCAGTGTAAGCTCATCAGATTGGCCCTGATATAAACCAGATGATGGCTCACTTTATGTAAGAACTAATTTAGAGTGCAACACTTAAAAAATTTTGGCAGATTCATTTATTTTGGTATTCAGGATATGGTCCCGTATGAATTCACCATTCCTTGTTCATCGTTAACTGCCCTTGAATTGAAGTAATTTGTTAAGTCATTTAAAAGTAAACCATATCAGTAGGTCTGAAATCATATATAGAGCAGACTTAGCAGGGAATCACATTTCTTCCTTAAATGACATCAGTGAACCAGATAAGTTTTTACAACAGTTCAGTCAAATTGCAGCCATCTTTGTTAAAAAAAAATTATCAATAGAATTTCAGGTAATTTAGAATCCATGCTACCGTGCTGAGATTTGAACTTCTGTTTCCATTATCTCTGGAATAATAGTCCATTAACCTCATCATACTCCCTGATTTGGTGTGTTTCAGACTTCATTGGGGCTATTGATGTATAAGTGAGTTTGCTTTCTAGATTGTAGTTCGTTAGATTTGAGTCTGCCTGACAGGCTGCAGGAGGAGCCAGATTGGGTTTGGGAGAACTGACCTGGGTGGAGACTGTGCTACTGCATGCTACTCAGAGATGCCAGAGTTGATACCATTGAGTTGGCAAGAAGGTGGCATGCAGTGAGACCATGAGTGACTGTCTTGATGTTTTCTTTTGCCATCACAAGACCATGTTGGACATTGATTGCAGCAGCCCAACTTCCCTTGTTTGGTGGGAGGGCGTCAGGTGGTGAGGAGGCAGTGTTGCCACAGTTGTAACTAGGACTAGGCCTGAATCCTCAGGTTTGCATTATAGCGTGGCGCCCGGGCTCCGTTGGGGGTGGCCTCACCCATCAGTGCTGCCCTTCAATGGCAGATTGGTGGAATCACGGGTCAGATTGCCAAGAACCATTAATTTACAGGACTTGGAACTCAGGTCTAAAATTTATTTATTTTTTTACATAACTATGTTCTCTTTTTCCTTTCTCGTTATTTTGAATGCGCAGGTATGTTTTTGCACCTTGGCCCCCATGGAACGCTGTCTAATTTGGATGTATCCATCTATAGTTTGAATGACAATTAAACTTGATTTGATTTGATTTGAATGTTTGAAATCAGTGGTTATTCTGGCAGCAGGCATTAAATACAAACCTGTGAAGAGCTGAGGCATAGAAGGTGACAGATTAAGAGCTGGTAAATGTGATCAGGATGAATGTATACTTAATGCTGAACATGAATATGTGAGATGAAGGGCCTGTTCCTGCTCTGTATGATTTGATAATACTTCCTTAAATTGCACTCAATAAATAAATAAATGTAAAGCAAATATGCAAAATAAGCTGATTCTGTATAAAATTTCAGCAAATAATTATTACTATTTCAAATCTTGGACTGGTTGTCTAGAAAATGAATATATAACTCTAGGATTTGATTCTGTCGCTAATAACACAATAATACTTTGAAAGCATGGTTGAAATATATTCTCCTTGAAAACGTAATATTATTCATAGAATAACAATGCCAGGGCCATATGCAGGCTTGGAATGAGCGCAGAATGTTTCAAAGTGATAATTATTTGCTCTTAACAAGAGTGAAACAACTGAATACTTTCTGGTGTACTACACCTTTCCTTTCCAGGGAACCTGAAGTGAGGTAGCTTTCATACAAGGGGAAGAAAATGGAGGAAAATAAAAGAGATTCACTGATAGCTTTGGAAGATAATCCTGATTCAAAGATTGTCCAGTTTTTTTTCTCGGTGGGAATGATCTAGATTTAGATTTCAAAGTGTTTGAGTGGTCCATTGAAACCTGTAGTCCAAATAACCTTAGGTAATTATTACTGAGAACTGGTGGCCACCTGCCAGTTGATAACTGCTATTGATTTAGTAACTGCCTTTGATTTAGTAACAGCACCTCTTTTCTTACACAAGAACCTGCACTGCTTGCTATATTGTAGGTCATCTAGTCAACCTTACAATTTCTGATTCTGCTGGTGTCTGTGCTCTAATCTTCATTGTCCATACAACATAATTCACCAGTCTTGAAGAGAGGGAAATAGGCGATACAACTGGGCTGAAAGAAAAACAGCAAGATGGTTCCAAGTGCTTTTTTAAAAAAAATAATTAGCTAGAAGAAAACATGAGAAATTTATGTTCAATGATCAGGGCAGAAAGGAAATTGTAATCAAGGCATATTAAGTGTCAAATAACTTAGATAAGATGAATCAAAAAATTAATTCAATGTGGCAAGCAGCATTTGAGAACATTGCTCGTTTAGAAAACAAAATACTCCAAGGATATAAAGCACAAGGGTATTTCACTGAAAGAATACTGAAGATTTAGATGGCCTGAAGTAATTTTTAACATTCTTAGGCCTTGGCTCAATTTGATAGCGTAATCTTTCATTTAAAGGATATGATTGATATAAAACAGGGAAAAAGTACTCTTGTAACTCCTCAGTACATAATTGCATGGACATTTCTAAGCAGATAACAGTTCCTCTGTCAGAGCAGTCAGTTGTCAGCAAACTACAACATCATTTATAAAGAGGGGAGGGAACAGATAGCTGTATCAATGAATATATCTATAAGTTCTTGAATAGGAAACATAAAGGTACAGAATTTCACTTCCTGTTTAGCCTTTAGTGCCTTTCATTGGGCAAGTACCACTGAAAGTTGATTTTGATATTGACTGTGAAGTCCTTCATGTATAAATAGAATTTCAATTCTCACTGTATCAATGGGTATGCATGACAAGTCGAAACCTGGGAAGGATACAGTGAAGTAAAAAAAAGCTACTCAGTGCAACGTCTTTTTGCTTTAGGATTTCAAAATGAATTCTTTCATTCCATAGTTTTGTATTTTTCTTTTCTTCAAATATTTCTCCAGTTCTTTCCCACTGAAAGAATAAAGCCTAGAAATTCATTCCTGGTTGGTTGTGCTAAACATACCATTTTGAAACAGTACTGCATTGCAGGCTGACTTCGAAAGTCATTCCAGTGACTTCAATGCACATTGTACTCTGCTTTTGAAAGACATTCCATTGAAGTCAATGGATTGAATTTCAGTGTCAGAGCACAATGAGCTGATGCTCCTGTACAGGATGCTTCACGCTACCAACTGAGGCTCTTTGTCTCAACTGTTCTCTGTGGCAAACCATTTCATGCTCTAAAAATACTGAATGTAAAAATAATCTTCTTAATCTCCCTCTTCATTCTTTTATTAATCATTTTACTCCTTTTTACTAGCAGTGAAGGGAAATATTTTGATAGAGGTACAATAGATATTTTTTATCCATTTATTTATTTATATAGAGATACAGCATGGAATAGGCCTTTCTGGCCAATGAGCAGCACCGTCCAGTAACCCACCTGTTTAACCCTGGCCTAATAACAGGACAATTTACAATGAACAATTGACTTTCTAACCGGTACATTTAGATGTAGGAGGAAACTGGAGCACCCAAAGGAAACCAAAGTGGTCACGGGAAAGATATACAAACTCCTTACGGACCTTGCCAGAATTGAACTCTGATCTCTGGAATGCCACAAGCTGTAATAGAATCGCACTAACTCCTATGCTACCACGGGAAAAGTTAGTCCAGCAACAAGCAAGTGTTGGTCACTTACACACTGGAAGATAAAGCAGTACACATAAAATTGAGAATGGTGTAAAGGATAATGCATAAGTCTTTTATAGTTATAAACCCAAACTAAGTGAGCTTAATATCTGAATATGCTTTATGTATTAACCATCCATAAGTAAAAGAGTAAAATGCAATTTTATTTCAATTTAGTCTTATGATATCTATACCAGTTTCAGCAAAATAATTTTCAGATTATGGAAAATATCAAATAATAATAAGGAACCAATTTACACATCATGAAACAATTGGAACACTTTAGCCTGTGTTTCTATCTAAAACAGTCTGAGTGTGTATCTTCATTAGGAAGCCAATTATATTTCAATATTAGCTACATTTCTAAGGAGAAATGGATCTTACAGTTAAAATGCAGGCTTATATAGTGGGACCAATTAGTCTGTGAAAAATTCAATCTAATGTTAAAAAAACATTAATATTGAACTCTACATGTATAAGACCTGTTAGACTTGCGTAATGCATGCAATATCTATGGAATAAAAATAGAACTTGGGAGACTTACTACAGCATTACGAAATATTTATTAATTATATGAAAAGTAACTGCAGTTCATGCTGGAATATAATTTCAGCAGTTAATGTAAGCTTTAATATATTACTCAGAATATACAGTATTTTGCCTGTTCTTAATTAGGAATATAGAGGCCAATATCATGATAGCATATTCTGCCTACCCAGTTATGCTGATATACTTTGTGAAGGGGTAGTGGTAGTAGTCATTTGCAGGCATTCAAAGGCCAGTCTTTATTCCTTGCTTTGTATTTTAACCAGCAAGAAGCAGCCATATTGGAATCAGATAAGACTGCAAACATTTAAACTTCTTAAGCAAAATGCGAGCTGCTGGATAAACTGTTGTGAGCCAGGCAGCACCTTAAATATCATTAAACAAGTTAAACTTGACCTCAACCAATCCACTTCTGGATTTACTAGGAAATTGCCAGGGATCAGGTAAATAAGCTCTTCCAAAAGACAGACATGCTCATAGTAAAGCCGACAGTTTAAGGCTTGTCCTGCTGGATGCATTTCCCAAAGCTTGAGAAACCTGGCTGCTAAAAGAACGTTGCTGCTGGAAGCATGAAAACACTTGTGTGTTTCCCAGCACAATCCTTGTTGATTTGATTTGATGCAAATGATGCATTTCAATGTACATGTGACAAACAAAGCTAATCTCTAACTTTTCTTGAAAGAAGGAAAATCTGGCTCAAGCCAAAGAGAATTTGCAAAGCTAATGGAGCCTGAAGTCTAGGGAGTGTAAAATACTTTATTGTCCTCTGCAAACCTTCATAAAACCATAGACACCCACATCAGAAAACCTCTCCCAAACAGATTCCACTTTGATAAAGGATTAGACTCCACGTAACACTTGATCAAAGATTGGAACCTCTTCCACCAATCACCTGCTAGCACTAGAGGGCTCAATTACTCTAACTGTGACCTGTTCCACCTTACGGCGATCCAAGCCTTTTCATCAAATCAACTTTAGGGTAATATCCTGCAGGGGAAAGTTCCATTATGTGTAGAGAAACGCCAGCCTCTGAACTTCCCTTTGTCTATGTGACAATCAAATTGAATTTTGTATAGCATTTCACAGTATTACAAGTAAATCATCATCAAGATCATGGCCAATCTTCTCCTTCAGTTCTATTGTCTTGCCCTATTTTGCATGCCTTAATTCCCCTAATATCCAATGATCTATTAACTTATATCTGGAATCAACTTAATGGCTTAAATCCCACTGCCCTCCAGGGTAGTTAATGCCAAAGGTTCACCACCCTCTGAGTGAATACATTTCAAGATTTAAGTGTTCTACTTTTAAGAGTATGATTCCTCAGTTTGAGAGCATCTTCCCTTCGTCCACCTTGATGAGACTGGTGAGAATTTTGTAAACTACAACATGAATATTATTATTTTTGTAAACTCTAGACACTACAAGAATTGTCCACTCAATTGCTTCTCGAACTACAAATGATCTGGTAAATCTTTGTTGCATTTCCTCTGTATTGGGATATCCATTTTTAAACAAGGAGACCAAACCTGTAGGTATTAATCCAAATGCTGTCTTACCAAAGCTTCAAATAACTTCAGAAAAACATCTTTACTCCTATACTTAAATTCTCTCATAATAAAGCTCAACTTACCACTTGCATACTGGCTTTCAATGATCTTAGTACAATGACACCTACATCATCTTGAACAGTGGCATTTCAAGACCCACATTTAAAAGAAAAATCTGCTTTTCTGTGATATGCTTCAAAATGGTTGATCTTACTTTATTCCACATTATATTTCATTATATTTCCCTGTTCTCAGTCACTCATTTTGCTCATCCATATTCCCTCGAAATGTCTTTACATTTGCCTCTCAATCCCACCAAGTCTTGCACCATGAGAAATTTGCAAATATGGCATTTTGTCCCTTAGCCAAATATTTGATATAGATTTTGAAAAGTTATAGCTATAGCACTAATCCCTGAAACACACTACTAGCCACAGCCTGCTAAATAGAAAGAGAAGATTTACTCCAATCCTTCACTTCCATTTCTCATCTTTGGCAGCATATCTCCCCAATTCTGTAACAAATCTTTTGTGTGAGATTTTATCAACGGCTTCTGAAAATTTAAATACACCATATCCACTAGTTCCCCTTTTCCCCCTTCTTTGAGTTATATCATCAAAAAATTCCATTTGATTGGCTAATGAGGATTTCCCTCTTTTAAATCTACACTGGCTCTACTCAATCTTAATATCCTTTTCTTGGTGTTCTGTCATTAAATTCTTAAATATAGATTCCAGCATATTCCCTACAACTGGTGCCAAACTAATAGATCAGTATTTCCCACCAATTGTGGAATGTATTTTTTTACTCTTCAATTTATAATCTTCCAAAATGTGAATAGTGATAATCAATATACTTGCCATTTCGATTGCCCCAGTTTTCAAATTTGTGACTGGTAGATCATCCATTCCGTAAGATTAACAATTGTCAATTTCAATCATTTCTCTTATGTAATTCATTGTTAATAATTCCTAATTCTCTCTTTAACTCCACTTCCTTGCCTTTCTGGCAGCTTTCTTCTGTTCTTCTTCCATGAGGATGTCAAAGTATTTGCTGAATATTTTTGCTATTTCCTTACTTTTCATTGCAAATTTTCCTACCATTGTCTGTCAGGAGTTGCTGGTCTTTTCATTTTTACACATCTAGTCCAACAACTTGCATGTCCTGTGCAACAGCCAAAAAAATCTGCTGGAGGAACTTAAGGAGATAAGAATAAGAGCATGAGTTGGCTATTTCATGGTGGCTTCAAGATCGCCACCATCGTGCCAATGTCGAAGCACTCCACTGCCACGGGCCTGAATGACTTCCACCCAGTTGCACTCACCCCCATCATTGCAAAGTGCTTTGAGAGATTGGATCTATCACATCTGAATTCCTGTCTGCCCTCTACCCTGGACTCCCATCAATTCGCCTATCGCACCAACAGGTCAACAGAGGACGCCATCTCTATGGCATTTCACTCTGCCCTGACCCATCTGGACAGCCCCAACTCTTACATCAGAATGCTGTTCATTGACTTTTGTTCGGCATTCAGTACTGTGATCCCCTCCAAGCTGATTGCCAAACTTCGCCAGCTTGGTATCAGCTCATCCCTCTGCAATTAGGCCTCGGACTTTCTGACTAACAGACCCTAATCAGTTAAGTTAGACAACCTCTCCTCCTCCACTCTCACCCTGAACACTGGCGTGCCTCAAGGCTGTGTGCTGAGCCCTCTTCTGTACTCCCTTTTCAACTTTGACTGCGTTCCTGTACATGGTTCTAACTCCATAATCAAGTTTGCAGATGACACCACAGTGGTTGGCCTGATCAGAGGGGATGACGAGACGGCCTACAGGGATGAGGTCCAGCACCTGGCCACGTGGTGTGCTGACAACAACCTGGCCCTTAACACCCAGAAGACCAAGGAGATCATTGTGGATTTCAGGCATGCTCGGAACCACACTCACGTCCCCATCTACATCAATGGAGCTGTAGTGGAGAGTGTATCAAGCTTCAAATTCCTTGGTGTCCACATTTCCAAGGATCTCACCTGGTCCCTGAACTCCTCCATCCTGATCAAAAAGGTGCAACAGCGCCTTTATTTCCTGCAGAGCATCAAGAAAGCTCACCTCTGTCCCAGGATACTGACGGACTTTGACCCCTGTACAATTGAGAGTATACTCACCAACTGCATCTCTGTGTGGTATGGCAATTGTCCCATATCGGACCGCAAAGCACTCCAGCAGGTGATGAAAACTGCCCAGCGGATTATCGGCACCCAATTGCCCACTACTGGGAACATCTACCACAAATGCTGTGTAGGGCGAAAAGCATTATCGAGGATGCACCTCATCCTAACCATGGACTTTTTACTCTCCTCCCATCTGGTAGGCACTACAGGAGCCTCCACTCCTGCACCAGCAGGCACAGGAAGAGCTTCTTCCCTGAGGCTGTGACTCTGTTGAACCTCACATCACAGCGCTAAGCAGTATTGCACCCATATTGTACTGTCTCAGTACTTTTATATTTGTGTGCTGTAGCACTTACTTTTTATTCACAGTTATTTTGTAAATAACACTGTTTGCATTTCAGGTGAGATGCTAACTGCATTTCATTCGCTTTGTATCTGTACTCGGCACAATGACAATAAAGTTGAATCTAATCCAATCTAATCTGGCCCATTGAGCCTGCTTTGCTGTTCAAGAAGATCACGGCTGATCTGAACATGGATGTAGCTCCAGCCCCTTCTGCATAGCTCTTAATTCCCCTGCTATGCAAAAATTTGTTGAGCCGTGTCCTAAGTATATTTACTGATGCATCCTCTACTGCTCCACTGGGCAGAGAATCCCACAAATTCACTATTCCATGAGAAAAGCAGTTCCTCCTCATCTCCGTCCTAAATCTATTCCCCTGAAGTGTCAGGCTATGTCCCCTCGTTCTAGTCTCATATTCCAATGAAAACAACTTTTCTACTTCTACCTTATCTATCCCATTCATAAATGTATATGTTTCTACATGGGGTTCAGCAGCATCCATGGGAGGAAAGGAAGAGTTGATGATCCAGATTGATACTCAGCCTTAGATCTTTTATCTGTATCTGTATCTTACATCGGCAGCTTTCGTCCTGTCAATTCTGTTCAACTCCTTTACAATTTAACAAAACACTTCAACTAAAGCACCTCGTCATCTCCTTATTCTAAAGACCACATACCCCATTATAACCATATGCTCATATTTCCTTACGTCAGACACTATCTTGTAAACTTATTCCGTATCGAGAGGGATGAGTAAAAAACCTATACACTGTAATCCAACTATCATCTTACCAAGACTTTATTATAGTTTATTTTTAATATTCCAAAACACCTGGCATAAAACACATGTTCTGTAATCTTTGGTGTTATGGTTGAACATCATTCAAAATAAATCAAAGCATTTTTGATTTATAGGCTTGAGTGAAAAACATAACTGTCCAACGTGAACAGTATAAACTATTCGGTTTAATTAAGCTTTGGATCTTGTCAAAGAATAAATGATGTGAGTATCTTACATATGTCAAAGTTATTATTTAAGTTATGTGTACAGCTTGTATTCTTTGCCACTGAACTCTATATAAAGATGCTATTACTGTGGTTGAAACACTAATGCTGGATTACTACAGAATGTCACGCTTCAATCAGGAGCTTTTTGAACTCAAGACAAAAATAGCCCACAGGAAAATCTTTGTGCAACTACCCATCTAATCATTATTTAGAAATTAAATCCAAACACAAACACCCAATCAAATCACAATTTGCACCAGCTGATTAGGGTCTTAAAGTATGCTTCTATCATCTAGTAAAAATTGGCAGAGGAAGGACTCTATTTAATATGCTGAACATGCAAATGATAATTGCAAAACACTTTATGCATGGATCAAAATCCTTATTTAAATGTCATGCATGAATCAGAAATTCTACACAATGGCACTGCAAATGAATTGTATAATACAGTGGCGTTCTTTTGATTAGAGGTATGTGCGAATCAAACATTCATTTATCTAGACTGAACTTTAGGCTAAATTCCAGAAACATTTAGAGAATAAAGCCTACATTCCATTTCATTTTCAGGGAAAAAAGAGATGAATATAATGTACCTGCCTAAATTATTAACATGACACACACAAATTAGTACTACTGAAATGTAGAAGCCATATATTTTCCCCATTGATGTTAAAGTTAAGAAGTGATAATTATAAGGCGTCTTTCACATATTTAGAATGACTTAAACCGACTAAGATTGCTTAAGAGATTTTGAGGAATAGTTGTCATTGTTTTAAAGACACACTTTGCAGCCAGTTTGCACACACATTGAATAAATGAACAAATATACTCCTTTTAAAATCATTATTAATTGATACATATTGGTACACACAAGAATAAATTATTTGTTTTTCTTCATATAACACCGTTATCTCAACCTAAACAAGTGGACCTTGGTTTAATATCTCATCTGACTCACACCACTTTTGACAATGCATCATTCTCATTGCAATAAAGTAATAATCTAGATAAGGTAATTGCAAGTCCCAAAGCAGCATTTAAGCTCACAGAGTTCAATACAATTGTGTTACCATTATGTTAAGATTGTTCCTACACATATTAGATCTGCACTATTGATGCTTTATGCAAATAAGGCACATCCATTGTTTTGGTTGTAATAACAGCCAACAGAATTTCTGCTATATTTATTCGTAAATGTTGTTACACATAACAGATTGTACTAAACAACTGTAATGGTCTATATCAGATAATGTTATGCTTTGAATGCTGAAAGCAAATGATGTACAATTAATTAATAATCAGTCTCATGCAACAGAAGATTAAAACTGGTAGCACTGGGATCATTTTACAGAACTAGATCTTAAAGCTTCAACACTGAATAAAAAGATTTTTATCTGCACTAATTTCATGCCTTTAATAAGCTCAAATCTATTTGCGGCCATAACACTTGCAAAACTGTTTAATAAGATACTCAAATCAAAAGTGTAAATAAAAAACATTTCATTAATTATTTTTAAAAATAATATTTATTTTGTTTCTAATACTTAACTATGCATAATAAACCCCTTTTATATATTGAATGAGTTTGTACTTTAATACTGAGAAATCATGATGAATGTAATTCCAAACAAAAGATCGATTTTTTTATATTATTACATGTCACAAAAATAAATGCTTTAATGGTATATTATTTAACTAAAGGGAATTTTGAATCAATCACAATTCTACATTGCTGCTAAGGTAATGATTGAAGCTAATACCATGTGATTACCCCATTCACTTACGATCCTCTATTGCTACTAAAGGAAATACATCATACCCCTCTTAAATAATCCTTCAGCTCTGTAGGACTAAACAGACTAATAAAGTGTGTTTGAATTCTGAATTCAGGATAAGGCAGTCAATTGTTTATGAGTCAGGCAGTCAATTTTTTGTGTGTTTTGGATAAAATATGCGAGTACCAGAGAGGCAACACAGCTATGGCACTGCATGGAGATCTCAAAAAAGGCAGCTTAAAAAGTTAAAGTACAAGCTCTGCTTCAGAGATAAAATACACCTACAGGTTATATACCATTCACTTTACCGGGATAAATCTCCTCAAACAGAAGAACGTATCTCAAAATATGTGACAGAGTGTTGCAATAGATTCTTAAAGTACCTCTGGAACTGAAAGAAAGTTTTCATTAGGATTTGTACCCATGACCATTTTTAGCAAGATACTCTTATGTAGCACCACTTAGCATTCTCTGGCCCAGAGGTCAGCACAGGCAGAATTCTTTCCAAACCATTGCAAATGTCCCTCTTAAATCAGTGCAGGACACTTCACAAAAGACAGTATGTGTTAATTCTGCCTCAGTGATTTCCTTTTACTTCTGAAAAGGACACATTTTCCCTCTGCATGATAACTTCCTCTTTGGCAGATTTAAGATCAAGAAAGCTCTACAGAAGAAGCTTAACTCATTTTTTTTTGCTTTACTGCGAAGTGCAGCAGAATAGACAACCAGTACTCAATTGGATCGTTTGTTTCTTTATGGGTTTCTGCAAAGAATCCCAGATTCTTGCTGTGTGTTTCGGATTCAGCATCATTCTTTCACTTTGTATCAAGCACACGTTTGGTCACAAAGAAGTTACACAGATAATAAAACATAACTTGCTGTTCAAGCTGAGGTAGAGAGCATACAAGCACAGCTTTATTTTCACAGGCCGGATTGTGACCTAACAAAAATAAATTGCTGTATGGAATCCACTTTGCATTTGAACCGGTGAACAGAAAGCAGAAAGCTCTGCAAAAAGGCAAGTCACCTCGGAGGAGTGGAGACTGGAAAAGCAATGGGTGGTGAGAAGAGTGGAGGGAGGGGATGAAGATAGAACAAGTGAAGCACTTGATCAAAGACATAACATCAGGTCAAGTGATAGAGGAAAGAATTAACATGAATGACTCATGCTTCAAGGTTTGCCCCACTGTTATTACTCAACATTCTGTGCAATAGCAGCTACTTACTTAGCACCTGAAATTCTATTCTACTGACTTTCATCTGACTGAGCATTGCAGCCACAGCAGTATTTTGCATTTACTGTTACCCACCAAAGATGTATTTCTAAGCATTATAAAGAAAATTTGCGATGTTATCTAATGAACACTATCTAAAAGATAAGTAAATGAAAAGGCATCTTAAACTAATGTTGCATGGGAGACCTGCATTAATGTTTTGCAATAATTCCTGGCAGTAATAAACTATTGTACATGTGGCCTAAGTTATCAAGTATGGGAGAAAGGCTCCCTTGCAGCAATACCCTTTCCCCACTAAGTGGGCCATCAAAGAGCTTGAAGAGCAAATCAGATAGGCTATGGATTGGAGTATTGAAGGAACCCTGGAAGGCAGAGTGGAGAACCGGGAACCAAGTTCATAAGGGAGGGCAATCAGAAACATGAAGAAAATGGAAAATATTATGGAAATGGGTCAAAGGATTGAATGTTGATCGAATAGTAGGAGGACTGGAGATTGAAAAAGCAATCAGTGGTGAGAACAGTGGAGGGAGGGGGGAGGAAGGAACAAGTGGAGCACCTGATCAAAGACACAACATCACGTCAAGTAATGGAGGAGAAAAAAATCTTTTCCTTAAGTAAAATAATTAGAGAAGAGGTTAATGAAACAATATTCTTTATTGCAATTAAATTGTGGAATCACTTGCACTTACAAACTTCCAAGCCAGAATTATACTTAAATAGACTGACTTCTGGACACAAAATAAACTTAATTAAGATTTCTGCATGACTGAAGTAAAATGAAGCTTGCAGACATCCACACTCTGACCTCCTTATTGCTTACACACTTAATTATATAATGGATAAAGTTCTTCCAGTAATAAAGAACATAATCATACACTGGAACTCAATGTACAGACAGAGTAATAAGAAATAAATTGTCACAGCTGCACCTCTGAATTAGCATTCTCCTATCAACTGCTGATTGGAAGAATTTTTTCCGTGTTTCTCATAGATTTTCAGGCTAATCAAACCCAATTTTTTGTAATACTTTTCCACTGTGAAGAAAAATGTGAAAAAGCTGTTATAAAGAAGCATCTCCAAGAAGCTGAAGGTCTGACGAAGAGCGTAGTCTACGCAACTCTCTGCTAACAACAGGAGTGATGTAACTTGCAAGTGACTTTTCAATGCCTTCTTGTGATTCACAGTCTTTTCTTTTTCACCACAAACAGATAGCACCTCATTCCTGACAAAGCATTAAGTGTTCTGGTTATATATATATTTTTTTGAAACAATAACTTTGCTGGTAGCCATACTGTCAAAGTGAAAAAATACCCACGGCTTAGGAAACTAATCAGATCTACTGCTGTGACAATGATGTATATTGAGATATTAGCACAGAACCAGAGAGAATGGGAACTGCTTATTGAACTATACTGAAGTGTGGCATCACCTAATCTGCTTGCCACTCAGCAAAATAGATCAGGCTGGGTGATCAGACAAATTCTCGGCAGACCCTGAGAAGTTGCAGATTACATTTCATAAATCAGCATCCCTGTAAAGCTGACACTCTGTTCAGCTAATCATCCATCTTCCAGGCTGAAAATATGTCAAAGAATAAAAAAAAATCCACCCATGAACTCTAATCGTCCTTACTTATCCATGTCTTATATACCGAGCATCACACATATCACGAGATAATCTATGCCCAGGGACTGTGTGCCATGAGGAGATAGCAAACCCTTGAGGTGAATGACAGAGTTGTTTTGTTACTGAGAGCAAACTATCTCCAGACTAAAGTTAGGTTAGAGGGTGTCATACAGCTATAATACGATTCTCTTAGATTCTCTTGGATGTAAAGTTTTTTCTATTTTATATGACAAGAGAAAGGGCAGTAATATAGCACCTGACAAAAAATTTCTGAATTTGCATCAGGAGATTTCACTAATCCTGAAAATTAAAATAAATTGGGTTATATTATGCACACCAGTCATTTCAGAGCCATGAAGCATTAGACAAGCACTTTAGCTTTATGTTCTTGGTAATGTGTCATTGAAAAACTGCTGTTGTTTGACATTTTTTAAACATAGGAAATCAGTTTTGTGTTTTGCTGAGTTCTGCTCCTCTAACCTGAGAAATGCAATTGATATTACTGGAGTATCCTGCATTCGTTAACCCAAACCTCAGTTGCCAAATGTACTATTTGGAACTGTATTGAAGCAAGAGGATAATAAATGATAAGGTTATGTTGCCGTCAATGGCAAGTTATCTAATCTTGGCAGAAATGCCACTATTTGCACTACAAATAAACTTAATCCCCACAGATGGAAAGACCATGCCATTCCTGATTCTGTGTCGTAAGTGTAAGTAAGGACAATATTGAGCTTGGTCATGATGAATCTCTTGCCTACAACGGCTGATTAAGCCAACAACTATGATACCATCACAAAGAAGAAAAACTCTGCAAATGCTGTTTACTCTTTTCCATAGATGCTGCCTGGCCTGCTAAGTTCCTCCGGCATTTTGGGTGTTTAACTATGGTGCCATGCCCTCTTTGAGCCAGCGTTCTTAATAAAGATGAAATTGAATTCAGTGGTCAGAAATCTGTCTTCGTAATGCCTCACCTATTTTTCTTCCCCATTATAGATCGATAGTTTTTGCTACATAAGTGTGACATTTCCTTTTCCCATTGCAGAAGCTGCAAATTTAGTAACAAATTTAGTCCTTATCCCTCCCTCATCTTTAATTCCATTCTGCATTGCTCAGTTTAAGAAGTTTACAGAAACTTTGCTGACATATGACAGAAGATGATGTCTTGGGTTTTAAAGGCTTAAAAAGCCTTTCAGCACTCAAAGGTTAGCCTAGAATTATTTTATGACATAAAATAAACACTAAGATTATTTTAAACCTCTAAAAGCCATCTACAAAGCTCAGTCTTAGCAAACAATCTGGTTGTCAGCTATTCTCTGATATCAGTGCACCCTCTCACTTCAAAATGTTTGGATGCACTCAACTGGAATGAAAATTTCTAAGCAATGCATCAGTTTATAATACCCTATTAATTGCAACCTAATGTCACAAAGCATGTCTAACAGCACCAAGTAAAAAGCATGAATTATTAAATTTAAACACCAAACTAACTGCATGTATGCAGTGAACACAAAACAAATGGTGTCAGTGAAAGACATTGACGAGATCCTTGAGTTTGTCCCCATCTCTTCTTTTAATCAGGCGACATTTATTGGCCATTGATTTGTGGTTTGGACAGCTATGACATGCTGCCTGGTTCAGACTCTCAAACCTGATTCAAAGGGCTCCCAGTGGGTCAATATAAAAATGCACTTTGATGAAAAATGCAGCAAAGAATTTTTAACAAATAATGAGGTCTGAATAGATTCTGAGCAGATTCATTATGGCTTTGTGCTGAAGTGGCAGATACTAGGATGTTCGCATTCATTTGTGTGAATGAATCAGATGCTTACAAGAATGTCAAATCCTTATAAAGATTTATTCCCCTCCTAACATTAAATTGCTCATGATTGAAATAAAAACTTGTATACACTAAAAGGCTTAAGCAGTGGAACTAACCCAAAAACTACAGGAAAATATGATAAATTGTATTTCTTTGACATAAGTGTTTTCATTGGATCTGAGATAAGTAGGAAAATGAAATAAGCTGCAAGCTGAATTATATTTGGATATCTTTACTGCAGTTATGGGATACAGTTGAAATGTTCTTGCCTTATTTCTGATTTGTTGCCTGCGTTTAAAATCTGTTTCTGTTTGGATGAGCCATTAATCTAAGACACATAAATTTACATGTGTGTTAAACATTATCAACATAATTGTTATTTGATATAATTAAAATAAATCTATGTGAATAAAAGAATAATTTTCAAAAATTTACCAGCACTTTAAAGAAGGGATATGATTGTTAATAGAGTAGTACTATTATTGTATTTTCAAATAAGAACACATTCACATGTGAAAAGTACCTCAGGTTAAAATGAATAAGAAAACACCTGCCAACATCACAATCTTGAAACATTACTGTGTAGGGAAATCCAATTGTGTATTCTTGTACCTCGCTGCTTTAGGCTATTTCTAGCTATGTATTTCAAAGGGACAGGGATGAAGGACACAGCTTTATACCTGCATGTCTGTGGGAACACAGTATTTGACCCTAGAAATTGGATTGACCAGCGTAAATTTAAGGATATTATTTATGTAGGTGTCAGATTTATCTGGAGAAGATTTTGCTGGTAATCATCTACAGGTGAAAATGCACCCAATATAAAATTGGACCTGGCATTTCTGACTGAGATCACATAAACAGATTTGACCTCTTGGGGAAGTCTTGAGGGATCTTGGGGTCCGAGTCCATAGGACACTCAAAGCTGCTACACAGTCTGGCTCTGTGATTAAGAAGACATACAATGCATTGGCCTTCCTCAGTTGTGGGATTGAGTTTAAGAGCCGAGAGGTAATGTTGCAGCTATATAGGACCCTGGTCAGACCCCACTTGGAGTATTGTGCTCAATTCTGGTCGCCTCATTACAGGAAGGATGTGGAAGCCATAGAAAGGTTGTAGAGGATGTCGCCTGGTTTGGGAGCATGCCTTGTGAGAATAGGTTGAGTGAACTCGGCCTTTTCTCCTTGGAGCAATGAAGGATGAGAGGTAACCTGATAGAGGTGTACAAAATAATGAGGGGCATTGATCGTGTGGATAGTCAGAGGCTTTTCCCAGGGCTGAAACGGCTAGCACAAGAGGGCACAGTTTTAAGGTGCTTGGAAATAGGTACAGAGGAAATGTCAGGGATAAGTTTTTTAAGCAGAGAGTGGTGAGTGAGTGGAATGGGCTGCCGGTGGTGGTGGTGGAGGCGGAAACAATAGGGTCTTTTAAGAGACTCCTGGATGGATATATGGGGCTTAGTAAAATAGAGGGCTATGGGTAAACCTAGGTAGTTCTAAGGTAAGGACATTTTCGGCACAGCATTGTGGGCCGAAGGGCCTGTATTGTGCTGTAGGTTTTCTATGTTTCTATGTTTCAGTGCAGCATCAGCTGTGCATGAACTGAAGTCAAATTGTGAGCTCTATGCTTTTGGCTCCCATACCAGTGAACCAAAACTGTAACGGTCGTATAAGTAACAGTCACACAGAAAAATGAATGCAAAGTGGTGAAATCACCACCAAAATGTGCATTAGAGCCTTCATTTTACTTTGAAGTTTTAGTTTAAACTCTTTGGTGATACTTTTCTTGTCTGATTATTGCTTGCACCTTTGAAGATTATGTTACAATCCTTGTCTCACGAATAATCTAGCACCTTGGAGCAGCTGTTCTCAGTCCAATACTCCTTAAAGACAGGGGTTGGTGCACAGGGTGGCCACATATATTGAAAGTTGTATTTAAATTATATTTAGCGTTAACTATACAAAAGTGTATATAACTGTTTTGTGACTTTCGTGAGTCAACCATCCTGAATGTCATATGGTTATAATCAAGAAGCAGGTTTATAATTCAGTTTATTAGTTTAGGGTTTGAGGGTTAAAGGAATCTGATGTACAGGTGACTGTTGAATAGTATTTGTTATTGTTAAAGTGCACTAATGTGTTCACCCTAGTAACACTAAAATGGCTGCCTGTGCCTTTAAGAGAAAACAGTGATGTCATTATGCATGTGCAGAGTAGAAAGAAGAGTTACAATGTTCTAAAATGAACACCTAGTACCGGATGTGTGGTGAGGAAAGATTTTCGTGAGTAAAGTATCGGCGCTGGATAACGTGGCTGTGCAAAGTTCCTTGTCAGCCTAGTAAGTTAGTCTTTCTAGTAATTTAACTACAAGGCAATGTATTGTAAAAATTTTTGTGAAAGTTTATTTTTGTCTTACTTTCTTGTTTCATAACAGAATGTGAATGTAACAAAGTAATGTGAATGTACAAACGTTTGTATTAATCTCTGTTCACAGGGTTTCAGGGTCTAGCCTATACGTGCTTGGAAGTGAAGCACGTGTGTGCCAAAGTGAGTATACCTCTTAGTTAAGATGAGATGTATTTATTCATATTTTAGACATTATGTAAAAGGTACAGGATTGGTGGAATTTTAATGTTATTTGTACTGCTTTTTTAGAAATGCCACTACCATATTGGTTTTGTATACTTTGTTTTATTTATTTTCATACTGCATAGGTAACTCATTGATACACGAGTGTATGGACTGAAATTAAGCTGAGATTATAACAGCAAGAACTGTTTTTTTAAAATTCATTTTGTTGTTTTTATTTTGATACCTTCTTTCTGCATTAAAACATTTAAAACAAGTAAAGGACTTAAAGGCCTGATAACATATTTGTTGTCCTGTGTGTGCATTTTTTCCAGGCTACAAAACTGATATTTAACTTTCTAGCAGCAAAAAGTGCTGCAAAAGAATGTTCTTCCATTAAGCTGGGTTTCCACTTCAGTACTAATGCTTTCATTCCTTAGCAACACACACAAAATGCTGGAGGAACTCAGCAACATCTATGGAAATGAATTAACAGTTGACATTTTGGGCTGAGATCCTTCTTCAGGACTTTTATTCATTTCTTTCAAGAGACTAATACTGATATTTCAGATCAACTGCCCTGCCGTGAAATTCTTGAATTGTCGAAAGGAGTTTATTTGGCCTAGTGAGCTAGATCACTTTAAAGCAAGCTGAGCAATGAAACAGTCGCTGCTGAAGAAGTGAAGCCTGCTTTAGAAATCTATGAGAACAAATAGGTAAAACAGAGAGAGGGTGTCAAAGTGCAGAATAAGGAGACAGATTGTAGAGAGAGGAAACTTATCAAAGGAGGAGATGCTGAAAGTTTGCAGGCTACAATATCCAACTGATGCATATGCAGATTGAATGTTAAATGCATGTGTGGTAACGGACATGGTGGTGGGGTGTATGTGTTTTGACATTGTACGTCAGGTTATGCCATTGAGAGGGACCTACACTGTGAATGGTTGTTGTGTAGAAGGACTAAATCCATAATTTGAGCTGTGATGAGGGCCGGGGATGGGGGTTGTATTTTGGGAATCGGAATTGGCTGATTTGGGGCATGTGGGGCTGCAAGCATTTTTAACTTGAAGGATTCCTCCTTGTAGTTAGTTACCACCAGAAAAATCCATGGGTTCAATAAGGGCAGCCTAGTTCCTTTTAAGCTTTGCAGAAGCAGGCCTCATTGTCCTTGTGAAGGCATATCTCTGGGTGAGTGGCCCATACCTGTTACAGATCACTCAAGGGTTCATGAGCTGTATGCATTTAGGCTTTACATTACATATCGACATGTCCCTGTGTACCAACCAATCAAACGTAGGTGGCATCCAGAAGTGAAATCACAGCTTTTGAGAAAGATGCATTAAACATTGCAAAAGGTGCATTGTTTACTGATAGAATACTCCTACAAAGTACAGATGATAGTGCTCAGCAATAACATTTCTTGACTAATGAGGCTAAAACAAGGATGTGCTACATAATAATCAAACAGTATTTCGAAGACTTTTCAATTTCCTATAAGTAAATTGGCTATCAATTCCATTTGATTGCTCTCATCAAACTGGATGTAGTTGGAGTCAAGAGAAGTCTGTTTCCTGTTCCAGATTATTCAATTTCACCTCTAACATGATCTCAACCAGCCAGAATTTAAGAGATAAGATTTTTATGTTTATGTTTAGTTCATGAAAAAAAAACAATGGACACCATACATCACCTATATGCACATAAAAAAGTTAGGTATTTGATACTTCTCCTGTGCCAGTACTAGGGCAACCAATATGACATGCCATGACATATTGTTCTACGGTGGACTAAAGAGATGCAAACTTTTATCCTTTCTTCTGTAGGGTCAGAGATAATAACTGAGAATGAATCTGCCCCTAGACAAGCAGAGAGAGCTAATATGACTGGGCAGCATATGTTTCCCAACCAACCAGAATGTTTAATAATTCATGTTTAGGTAACTCGGAACCTCTTTGATATGAAAAGAGTTTATTTAAGGCAGAATTAAGTGAATCTACACCTTTGAAAGGATTAAAAAGCTGTGACACAAGATCAGTTCCCAAGTCTTTACCACTGTATTTTTGGTAGGTGCAAAATAAGATTTTAGTGAATAAAATAATTATTTGGTGAGAGAAGAGCTTCAAGAAAGAGCTTTTGCCATGGATGCCACAGTAGCGTAGTGGTTAGGGCAAAACTGTTACAGCTCAGTGTTTTGGACTTCAGAGTTCAATTCCAATGTCATCTGTAATGAGTCTGTACGTTTTCGCCATGGAATGTGTGGTGCTCTGGTTTCCTCCCGCAGTCCAAAGATGTACCGGGTAGGTTAATTTGTCATTGTAGATTGTTCTGTGATTTGGTCAGAGTTAAATCAGGGTTGCAGGATAGTGCGGCTCAAAGGCCCATAAGGGCCTACTCTGTGTTGCATCTCTAAATGAACAAAAAATAACTAAGGGCAAGGCATTAAAGCGTAATTAAGTCTGGAGCAAATTTACATTTTCAGCTTTGAAATGTTTGTAACTATTTCCACAAGATGGTATTACTATTAATTACATTTTTAAAGTCTCAGCTACTTATATAAACAGGAATTGTACAGACAGGACAGCTTTCAATTCATTGCTGCAGTTTTCCCCTGATTATTTCAATTCTAAATCAACCTGTGTACACAAAATCATGAGTTGGGTGATACTCAATTTATGAAATTGACTGAACATTGACAAAAGGTTGTCACAAAGGGATAGGGCAGCTTAACTCTACTTAGTGTGAAGATAAATCAGATTTCTGAATTTTCAGTTTGATATGCTATAAGATGCCTATGAAATGAAAAGCTACCAGGGCTTTTGTTGGAGTAAGAAATATTAATTATCTTCAAAAGATGTATTCCATCTTCCATATAAAGGAGCTTTAGACATCATAAGGTTATATATTCCTCTCTTCATTACACCAACTAATCCCAATTTTTTTTATTTTTATGTTAATTCAGCTTGGTTACTAATATGGCATAAAGGGAAAAATACACGTTCCAAGGTTAGAGCTGAGCCTGACTGACAGATCATTAAGTTTTGTATTACTTCCCACATGATGCCATTTACTCTGCAGGTGTGACTGCTGTCTATTTTATTACCCATACCACATTAATAGATATCTCTCTGCAGGAATTCCATAAACCCAACATAATTATGTAATGGTTTAATGAACACACCTTAAATGAACAAAATTGTTACAGTTAATATTTTACACAGTGGCTGATCACCGTTCGATTAATCGAGGCAAAAGTTCTTGAGTTATTAAAAAAGTGCCTTTGAAAATGCTTTGGCAGTGAAAAAGAGACTTCATTTTATTACAAGCTGTAAAAAAATAATTAGTGAGACAATGTTCAGCTTTCATCTGATGAAGTCCTTCAGGTGACTCAGAAGATTGACTTTTGCTTTTTCTCTACTCTGGGGAATCTCTGGCTTCAGAGGGTTTGACAATTGCCCATTGCTTATATCCAAAATGTGTCTGACCCAGGAGCTTAAAATAGGGTTAAACACTGGGGCAATTATGTAGTGATTTAGCATACTTAGCAATAAGCAAGCAACCAAATCAAAGATTAAATCATGGAGACTCTGCTCCTCAAGGTTGGCTAGTAAATGCATTATTCTGGTGTAAAAACTCTTCAAAAATTATGTCAACAAGAGTGCGACACAAAATATTTGCACTTAGCATTATTGGTCTGAAAAATGTTAGCTTGCTCATTGAAAAAACAAATTTTATAAACCTGGTTTCTCCTGAGAGTATGTTATTTAGAGAGCCAACAGTCAAACTAATTTTGGAACACAAAAAAATACTGAAAAGGCTGAAAACCTATAATAAAAACAGAAAATACTGGAAATAATCAGCAGATCAGGGAGCATATGTGGAAAGATAGCACTAGTGACCAATGGAGACATTTTACTGACAGCTTATAAAATCCTTCTTCTAAATATACTTTGTCTTCTTCTGAACTGTGATCAATTGCAGCCTGTAATTTCCCCTTTTATAATATATTTTTGGGCCGACTGAATGATCTGATGCTTCTGGGATCTTTTGGAGGATTCAGTGTGGATGAGATTGTGTGTAAAGCGTCGAGCAAATTTATAATCATTGGGGATTAGAGCAGAAAACAAACAAGTGTTCAGCTCCATTCTTCCTGCCTTTGACCGGTGTCTCTCACCACTGCTGGCGAGTGGAAGGTGCAAGAGGCTTGGATCCCACACAACAGGGTCCGGAAGTGGCTGTTGCTGGCAATCATTGGGCTTTTGGACAGGCTTGCCTCAGCACTGAATGCACTCCACAGTTCTGTCTCACTTCGTGGTCTCTGCAGTTTATGCCTCTTGTGTTTTTTGTTTACTTCTTTTTACTCCTAAGGTAAATTGATCAGGATGCTTCAGCGCTGAATAGACTCTGCAGCAGTGGCTTGCTGCAATCAACTCAACACTAAGGCCTACCATCGGCACCGCGCTGAGGCCTACCATCGCACAGCGCTGAGGCCTACCATCGGCACCGCGCTGAGGCCTACCATCGCACAGCGCTGAGGCCTACCATCGGCACCGCGCTGAGGCCTACCGTCGGCACCGCGCTGAGGCCTACCGTCGGCACCGCACTGAGGCCTACCATCGCACAGCGCTAAAGACTCACTTTCAGGGACTCTGCAGTGAATGTCATTTGTTTACCTTTATTGTTGCATGATTTGTTCTTTTTTCACACATTGGGTGTTTGATAGTCTTGTTGTATGGGGATTTACCTGAACAGATTTTATTATGTTTGTCTGCTTTGTGGCTGCCTGCAGGAAGACGAATTTCAAGATGGGATGCTGTATACATACTTTGATAATAAATGTACTTTGTACTTTTAACCTTGAAGAGAAAGAGCAAAAGCTTCAGGTTTATGTCCTTCTGTCAGAACTCAGAAAGAATAGAAATCAAACACACTTTAAGTTACAGAGAAGGAGAGGGGTGAAGGGAACAAGCTGTGTGTCCATAATTCAATGACACAAGTGGTGGTGGTGCAGAGTGGAAAAAGGTGGTCTAGGCTTCTTAACTTCTGTTAAAGTGTCTGAAGAAGTTGTAAATAAGAGGAGATGAATGAGGACAGAGGAAGGAAAAGCAATGAATGGACAGAACTGTAGAACACAAAATGTTGGTAGAAATGCTCATTATGTGCTGTCCAATGTATTAGAGAAACCAAAAACTCTCCCGGTTACTATTTTGTAGAATATCTTAATTGAATTCACACAGGTGACCATAAGCTTCCAGATGTCTTCTTCTTTAACTCTTCATCCTTCTCCCATTCACACTTTAATGTCCTTAGTCTCTTACAGCATTCTAACTAACCCAGCTGTAAGCTTGAGGACCAGCATCTCATCTTCCAACTATTCAACAATTTTAGATAATTGGCTTTCCTAGTTTGTTTTGGAACTGGTCAGTTCTGAAACAAGGTCAACTACCTGTAATGTTAACTCCATTCTCTCCCACTACACAGATGCTGCTTGACCTGCTGAAAATTTCTACCTTTTTCATTTAGCTCTTGTGTTCTTTGTCAGACTGTTCCAGAATCCTTTACAGCCTCACTGAATAACCTGCACCCTCCTCACACTTGCGTCTAAGCCTTTCTTGTATTTTACATTAACTTTCTGGACTCAAAGGAGACTTGTTGTTCTTCTCTCCTTGTGGGGATTTGTCTGTACATTTCATGGCATGGAT
The DNA here is from genome assembly GCF_963921235.1 of Mobula hypostoma. Classification (NCBI taxonomy): domain Eukaryota; kingdom Metazoa; phylum Chordata; class Chondrichthyes; order Myliobatiformes; family Myliobatidae; genus Mobula; species Mobula hypostoma. The sequence continues at coordinate 71,784,825 of NC_086106.1, forward strand.
ATGGACCATAGGCTTCGGAGAGATCACAGGCTGTCATGGGGGCCATGTGGCAAGTGACATAAAAACTTATCATTCAGGACTTAATTCTCATATGATCCATGATACAAAATTGTAGCGTGGAGTACCTGGCTGGACTATTGAAATAGCTTTGTAACCATAAAGGCCGGTTTACATCCTCAGGAAGCGTCGTTCTCCCTTCTCCGATTGTTATAGCATCCGTTCATGAAGCAACAGCTCTTTCCACAGTTGCTTTTTATGGGCCAAGTGCTGCCTGTTGAGTATAAGAAGGTGACTACAGCTGCAAAATGTTGCAATTGATCAAACCATCAATGCACGATGAGGTTGACACAGCACAGTGTTACAATGGCAAACTCAATACTGTACTGCTGCTTTGGGGACCTCAAAATAGAAGATTGTAATCTCTGTGGGGCTTTAAAAACAGCATCAAGATGACACACAATCATGTTCTGAAGTCTTTAAAAAGCAGGAGAAGGAATTTTACCGCTATATTGGCATCATTTTTCTGCAGTGACATGCTTCCTGACACAAAAACTCATACAGATAAAGAAGTCAAACGAATGAGACAATATGTCAACGTAAGTGGTGCAGATAAATCCAAATGTCAATTACCAAGGCTCTCCCCATTTCTACTTTTAATCACACCCTCCTTTTGGCAAAGGAGTTGATTACCAGACAACAAGGCACTTTTCATTATCTGACCTGAAATAAGGTCGAATTGCTCTTCCATGAAATTTTAGCAATATCCTGAACACGCTTGTTGTGCCTATTAAGCATTTCCTATGATTCAGTCAGATAGAGTTACATCTAACTCAATATGCACAGTTAACTTCAATTTCCTTAACTCCTGCAGAAACAGTATGAAACGGCCACTGCTTCAAAATTTAACATGGCCAAAGTATTGCTCATTATATACAGAATATGCCTTTAACAAGAAAAGTCTTTTCTTTGTTTTATATCATAAAACAAAGCACGCAAAAGAAACCACAGGAAAGTTCAGGATTAATGGGCTGGAGTAGGGGTTGGGCGACTGCACTGGAGGCAAAAGTTTGGAGATAGAAGGGCTTGGGGTGAATGTCAAATGCTGGCAATTGATAATGGTTGTGATGAGGGCAGTGGGGCCTGCTACTTCCATTGATAATACAGAGAAGTGGTTCCAGCAACAAGTGGCGGGAAGAAATTGGATTAACTGGAAAGGGGACTGACAGTGCTGGTCCCATAGGAATGTAAATAACTAAAAGGGGATCTATCTGAATCTGAACTGTGCCCCTTAAATTACACAGAAGGAGCACGTTGGAATGCTTCTTATGCAGGACTGACCAACGGATAGCATGTGACAACCTAATTTCAAGAAAGCAACGTTCTAGGAATTAGCTGCGTGTCTTGGGAGGTCATTGCCATCATCTTCGATACAAACACAGAGCAAGTGCATGAGGGAACCCAAAATGGAAATAACTGATTTTGCAACTACTACTACTACTACTACGTCGACTCAGGCCTAGGGGGCCGGCGTCGGGCACAATGACAGACTCTTCATTTCTCCCTCTCCCTCATCAGTATGTTCAGTTCATCTACATTAGCCGCGCCGTTGTCTTCTAGGAGCGTGTTGACCATAGTCTTGGGAGGGCGCCCAAGGTTCATCCTCCCATGCTTGGGCTCACATATGATGACTAGGCTGGCAGGTAGCTTGCGGTGGCGAAGACAGTGCCCCGCTAGTTGCAGTCTTCTCGCCTTGATGTTAGTGGTGATCATCAGTAGGTCATCACAGAGCTCAACGTTCGTCATGTGCTGTTGCCAACTCACGTCAAGAGCCATCCGGAGCATTTGTGTATAGCAACCATCTAGAGACTTTCGCATAGTCTTGGTGAGTGTCCACATCTCGCATCCATATGTGAGAATGGACTCTATAACTGCTATGAAGATCCTCTTTTTAAGCCTCTGGTCAGGTTCGACTTCCAGATTTCCTTCATGTCGTTCATAGCCCTCCACGCCAGCGCCTTCTGTATC